>NC_056733.1:20931722-21099222 GCF_019279795.1 Protopterus annectens
AGAAGACTAACACCCCATTGGATCTACCCAGTGGGTACAGCTGGCTCCTAAGCAGATAGCCCTTCTTTTAACCATTCTCTACTCATCCCAAAATGCTGACCTATAATAACTGACGTCTGACATTGCTACTCATCTATAAATGATCATTTCCTTAAGTTAGACAAACGTTTCACCATACATTCCTGCCCCTGTTATTCCACTGATATCTGCTCCTCTGTCTTAACTTACTTCCATCTGCACTTTAGCCATACAGTGCATGCATCTCACAGCCTTATTCCCTTCCCTTCTTTCCCCGAAAATATACATTCCCATGTCAGTGAACATTTTTTTTCATATTCCAACCCCTGTAGCTCTCTTTTCATCTGGCTATTCTCCTCCCTACATATCCTCCAATGTTTGAAGGCCTTTTTTTCTGTAAGGTCACAGGAATTGTACAAATAATTTCAGGTATGACTTCATCAGTGACCTATATGACAGAAAAATGAATCATGATTACTATGTTTCTATCCGCTGCTATGCAAATCAACATTCAGATGAGATTAGCCATATTGTCATATTAACATAACCCACACAGATGAAGCAGTGTCATTTGCATTTAGGTCTGATAATAATTTTATTTATTTATTTTATTTAACATTTGTTAACCGGGCTAGTCCAGCTGGATATATTTCCATTTTCAGCAGAGGCCTGAGGAGAAAAGCTCCAATTGTAAAACATACCACCACCATACCAAAAGGTTTAAAATAGACAAAAAGGAATTAGCTATAAATTCTAGGAAGACAAAAAGACATAATATACTAGATACATCATACATTTACAGAACATTTTACAGCATGTAAGTCTAGGGCAATCCCAAGACATTATTAGAAAATACCTTTAAAACTTTGGTAAATCTAGTTTATGCAGACACTTACTTTTCCTAAGGATTATATGCTAGACATATTATTAGAAAAAAAGGAAGGGAGAGAAAAAAAAGGAGGGTATATTAATCAAGAAGCAGGGAATACTACCAACAGGGTACATTGATATCTCAGCAGACAAGAATCGAATTGTTGTCAAGTAGTAGAGGTTACTTAAGTACCTTCTAATTTAGGGGAGAAAATAGGAAAGAGAGTAGGAGAGTGGGAGGCCAAGAGATGACAATGAGAAGTCCAGAGGATCAGTCTGGGTAAAAGCAAGGGCATAGCCAGTGATTTTTAAGGTATGCCTTAAGACTTTGCTTGAAGAGAGAGAGGGATGGAAGTGTGGTAAGGTCAGAGGGCAAGAGGTCCCATTGTTTTCCCACAGTATTTGAGAATAGTGAGTCACCAGCTAAGTTGTTTGACTTGGTGATCCTAGTAAGTAGTTTACTGGAGGAGCGTAAGGACTCAAGATTCCTATAGGGTGATATAAGGTTGTTTAGTACTGGTGTATTATTAGGTTGATAAAAAATGTTATGAGTGATGGTAAGTTGGGAAAGTATCAGAAGGTTTTTTAGTTCCAGCCAGTCTAGTTGATGAAGGTTATGACAATGGTGAGTTCTATATGGGTTTCCAGTGGCAAATCTAGCAATACTATTATAGGAGTTGGATAGTTTGGTAAGATTACTTTTTTTTAGATTAGTATATATGGGAGCTGCATACAGAAGAGTTGAAATTAGGTGGGAGTGGGCAATAGTCTTTCTGGCAGTTGGAGTCAAGAAAGGTTTTATCCTATATAGGGAGCCCAGTTTTTTATTAACAGATTTAATAGTGTTATTAATGTGAATGTCAAAGGTGAGATTATTATCAATTGTAATTCCTAATAGTTTGGTGGAAAAGTCTGGGGATATAAGGGTACCATTGCTAGATTGAATGGAGAAATCTATGTGGGGGGGACTTACTGTTTGGCGTAAACAATAGTAGCTTGGTCTTTTTTTGTGTTCAAAAGAAGGCACCGTCTAGAGAGCCATGACTCTATAGTGTTGAAAGCTGTTTGGGTTAAAGACTGAAGTTCAGATATAGAGCTGGCAGAGCATATGACTGTAGACTCATCAGCATATTGTATACAGGTGGTTAGAGGAATGGCTATTTGAAGGTCATTGATGAATAATGAGAATAGGAGCAGACCAAGAATGAGAATAGGAGCGGACCAAGAATGAGAATAGGAGTGGACCAAGAATGAGAATAGGAGTGGACCAAGAATGGATCCTTGAGGGACTCCTAGGGAAATGGGAAGGTGAGAAGATAGCTGATTGTCCCAAAGGACTGCTTGCTGTCTATTACTAAGGTAGGACTTAAACCAGAGAATTGCTTAGGTGTCAAGAGAGAAGGATGACAGAGTATTCAAGAGTAGGCGATGGTTAACCATATCAAAGGCTTTAGATAGGTCGAGAAAGAGTGCTGATGAGAGGCTGTTATTATTGCGGTTATTATTAATGGTGTTGGTGAAGGATAGGAGAGCTGAGGTGGTACTATGATAAGGCCTGAAACCATGCTGACAGTTAGCTAGAATGTTATGTTTTAGTAAGTGGTTCATAAGCTGTTGGTGAATACATTTTTCCATAATTTTTACTATTGGAGAAAGGAGGGCTATAGGCCTGTAGTTAGAATAGTCAGCAGCGTTACCTCCTTTGTGTAAGGGAATAATATGAGAGATTTTCCAGAGATCTGGAATGGTTCCTTCTGTTACGGTACGGTTAATCAGGATGGATATAGGATAGGTGACTACTTTGGCAGCTTGCTGAAGGTATTCAGATGGTAAGTTATCGGCTGAGGGGGAACAAGGTTTGAGTTTGTGGATAAGTTTATAGATGTAGGAGGTAGGGATGGGTTTTAGTTGGAATGTAGGCTGAGTATGAGGTAAGGAGTTAGGTAGATCAGAGTTATCTGTTGCTAGTTGGTTGCCTAGAGATTGTATGGTATTTGTGAAGAAAGTGTTAAAGTTATTGGCAGTTTGATGGGAGGTATTGTTTTCTGACCCTAGAGGGGAAGGAGTGCTAGATTGGCCAGGATGAAGGAGGTTATTTATGCTTGCCCAGAACTTTTGTGGATTAGTGTGGTGATTTCGCTGCAGTTTGCAAAAGTAGCTTTTTTATCAGAGAGAATTGCTTTTTTTGTAGCATTTCTCAACTGTCTAAAGGTTTGTTGATCTGGGGTATTTCTGGTTGCTCTCTACTTAGTCCAGGACTTATTTCTAAGTAAATTTTTTTGTCTGGTATCTTTTGAGAGCCATGGGGCAGGTTTGGATTTTGTTCTAATGGATCATTTAGGTGCATGTCTGTCAAGGATTGTTAAGAATTTGTTGTTGAAATATTTAGCAGCTTCTTCAAGAGGGAGAGTTTTTTAGAGGGTCCCAGTCACAGGCACTAAGTTCTGTTTGAAATAGTGCAGGCTGAAAATTTTTCTTAGATCGAAAGGTCCTACAGTTGGGGGGCATTTGTAGTGTCATGCCTTTGTCTAATGATGTAGGTGAGCATGTGGTCACTGACATCATCAGGTAGGGTCCCTACTTTATAAGTATGTTCTTGTTTATTGATTAGTATCCAATCTAGTATAGTTTCTTTATTATTAGGTTTGTTAATTCTATTGGTGGTAGAGATGGTTTGATAAAAGCCATGCAGATTAATGTGAGAGGAAGGATTGTCTGCATTTATACTATTCCAGTCAGTGTTGACATCTCCTAGAATAATAGTTTCTTGTGGAAAAGTAGTAGATAACCAACATAGAGTATCCTCTATTGTAGCAGTGTTATTACCTGGTGGTAGGTAGATGCAGATTATATATAGCGATTTGTTAGAATTGAGTTGGAATTTGGTGATTAAGAGTTCAACTTTACTATTTTCAGGTGGGTTATAAGGTATAGAGGAGATGTGTAGGTCATTTTTGAACAGTAAGGCTACTCCACCTCCTTTGCATTTTACTCTATCGAGTCTTAGTATATTATACCCTGGGGGGATAATTTCATTATCCTTTGTTGTGGGTTTTAACCAGGTTTCTGTAAGACAGAGGATGTCAAAGGAGTGAAAATTTAAAAGGGCATGGAGATGGGCAACTTTGTTGTTAATACTGCAGATATTAAGATGACCTATTAGTAGGAAGTTAGAAGGACTGGTCTGGGAAGTTAAGGTGTTGGGAGGGGTGCTAAGAATAGGTGAAGTGGAGAGATTAGAAGGACCTGGGTTAGGGTGGATGTCACCATCTTTTAAGGTGGGTGATTTTAGTACAGAAAGAGGGTGAGAATTAAGGGTAAGTAGATTTTTGAATTTTTTTATTGAGGGCTGGTTTAATTTCATGGGTGTAAGACGATGATATTTAGGTAGCAAGTAGCTAGAAGTAGAGGTAATATTTATTTGGGGATGTGTAAAGGTGGTGTTATATAGTAATGTTTGTTTAGGAGAGTAGTTAAAGTAGTAGCATTTTGCATTTTCAAAAGAGGTGAGGAGATAGGTAGTGGTAAGGATAGGTATAAGAGTGGCAGAGAGTATTACTAAGGATAGGATAGTTTTAGTTATTGTAGACATATTACTTAGTAAGTGCAAACTGTTTCTGGTAGGAAAGGCAGGAAATAACAGATGAGAAGTTAAGGTAGGGTATTTGAGAGGAAATGAATGTTACAAGTAAAGGAGTATTCTTTAAGTAGTATATAGATAAGATAGGGAGGTAATAAAAGAGAAATGAGAAGGATAAAGAAGTTGGGGTAGGGTAGAAGAGATAAAGAGCTTGTGAGATTAAAGAGGTTGTTTGGGAAGTGATAAGTTAAGGAGGTGTAGACGAAAAACTACTAAAGGTGGAGTGACTGATGTAAATAGTGTATGTAGGGTTGTAAAAGGGAGGGTACTGGAAAAGCTGTAAAGGATGGGTGTGGTTTAGGTAAATTAATTAGAGTCACGGATAGGTTGGACAGGAGAGAGGGTGTGGTATAGGAAGTATATGGGTAGGATCACTAATTCTCAAATGCTTTGCCTCCATAGTTCCATTCTTTCAACTTCATTCTTTGCTATCAGATTTCGACCTCCAATAAAGAACATCATTTATCAAAATAAAATCCACTATAAAAATGGTGACCCTTAACCCTTTATATGGTTGATTTATGTGGTTAAATGTATATATTATACAGGTGGTACCAACCTGGTCATACTGCTCATTACTTAATGAATACAGCTACAGTCAGTGTGGGCTTCATTTGTACCGTCCAATGTCAGTTGTAGATTCTTTTGCTTTTCAGAGATACAGAAATTCTCTTGGGACAACAAGAAGTCCCTGACCCATATACTGATGGCAATTAAGTGCTGAGGCTAAGGGTCAGCACTTTTCAGCTAAAGTGATCCATTCTGGTATAACGCTGAAATCATAACACTATCCAGTCAGGCAGTGTCCCACTTAAATCTATAGCCTAACAATGTCCTGGTATGATTACATCATCCTAATGCAATCTTAATAAAGCAGCGCAAGTCTAACACTATTCTAATGTACCTGTGCCACGGTAGCACTCTGCTGACACACCTGTGCCATCTGAGTCACTTTCATCTCAGCACCATCTTGACACTTCTGTGTCATTTTGAAGTCAAATACAATCCCAATATATCAGTGGGAGTACACTATCCTGATACACCTGCTATACTCTAAATTTGACACATGTGTGACCCTACCAGTGTCCTGACACATCTGTTTTATGCTACTGTCATTATAATACTAGTCTAAGACATCTGTACCATGCTGGCAAATGTCCTGATACAACACAACATGTGCCATGCAGAAAAGACAAAAACTAAATAGAAAAAAGAAGCTTTATTCAACAAACACTTTTCTGCCTCTCCTATGTGACTAAAGCTGTTTTGTTTACATTTAGTTTTTCCTCTTTTCTTCATGGTCCATATTGTATGGTATTGTACTTGATTAAGTAGTTTGGTTTTCCATACGTTTGTTTTATCTGCTGCTGTTGAATTATTTTATACTTACTATCCTGATAACCTATGCAATCTTAACAATATTCTGACATACCTATGCCATCCCAGTACCATTTTAACACTATCCTAACATCCCTAAGTAATGCTACATTACATGTAACATGTAACATTGTAGTGCCATTCTATCATTACACAAACATGCATGTGCCATCCTGCTACCGTTCTAACACTACCCAAACATACCTGTCCCATCCAGGTACCATTCTAACACTATCCAAACATACCTATTCCATCCTGGTACCATTGCATCAGTGCCAAGAACATACCTGTGCCATCCTGCTACCATTCTAACACTAACCAAACATACCTGTGCCATCCAGATACCATTCTAATGCTACGCAAACATACCATTGCCATCCTGGTACCATTTTGTCAATACCCAAACATACCTGTGAAGTCCTTGTGCCATTCTATTGCTACCCAAACATACCTGTGCCATCCTGGTACCATTTTATCAGTGCCCAAACATACATGTGCCATCCTGGTACCATTATATCACTATCCCAACATATCTGTGCTATCCTGGCATGTCTCTCAGTTGTAGAGATTTTCACAGAATGTCCAGATTGTTACCTTTTATTTTTGGTCTGTTTTTCATGAATTTGTGGTTTTCCGGAAAATCATTAGTAAAAGACTGAAGGCAGAAAATAATGACAGGCATTTGAGTTTCAGACTTCTTACTCTTCAGAAAATTCATGCTAATGTAAAACCTGTTCTTTGTCTAAATTTTCTAAGT
Source organism: Protopterus annectens (assembly GCF_019279795.1). Lineage (NCBI taxonomy): Eukaryota > Metazoa > Chordata > Ceratodontiformes > Protopteridae > Protopterus > Protopterus annectens. The sequence goes on from NC_056733.1 coordinate 20,938,385, forward strand.
TTATAAGAGCAATATTTAAAAACTGTCTGTATTTTGGGTCTTTGTCCCGCCCATTTTTTATGGCCTTGCCCAGATTTCTTACTCTAAGAGGTGTTGAGAGGTATGCTTCCCGTTACCATTTTATCACTACCCAAACATTCTTGTACCATCCTGGAACCATTCTATCACTATCCAAACACACCTGTGCCATCCTGGAACCATTCTAACACTACTCAAACATACCTGTGCCATCCTGGAACCATTCTATCACTACCCAAACATACATGTATCATCCTGGAGCCATTCTATTACTATCCAAACATACTTGTGCCATCCTGGAACCATTCTAACACTACCCAAACATACCTGTGCCATCCTGGAATCATTATATCACTATCAAAACATACCTGTGCCATCCTGGTACCATTCTAACATTACACAAACATAACTAAAGTACCATTCTGAAATACCCCAGACATACCTGTGTCATCCTGATACCATTCTAACACTACCCAAACATACATTTGCCATCCTGGTGCCATTCAAACACTACCCAAACATACCTGTGCCATCCTGGTACCTTTCTATCACTACCCAAACATACTTGTGCCATCTTGGTACTTATCACTATCCAAACATAACTGCTCCATCCTGGTACCCTTCTAACACTACCCAGGCATGCCTGTGCCATCCTGGTACCCTTCTAACACTACCCAGACATGTCTGTGCCATCCTGGTACCATTCTAACACAACCCAAACATACATGTTCCATCCTGGTACCATTCTATCAGTACCCAAATATACCTGTGCTGTTCTGGTACCTATAACTATCCAAACATAATTGTGCCATCCTGGTACCTTTCTAACAATACCCAGACATGCATGTGGCATCCTGAAGCCATTCCAATACTACCCAAACATACTTGTGCCATTCTGGAAAGAGTATATCACTATCCTAAAAAGCACTATCACGACACACCCTTGAGTTCCTAGCAGTGGGTTGACACAGCTGTGTCATCCTAACACCATTCTAACAGATTTGTGTCACCTTAGCAGTGTCCTACCATACCTCTGTCATTACACTAGCTTAACACTCCTTTGCCATCCTGGAACTGTCCTACCATTCAAACACTACTCTAACATGCATGGGTTGTTCTAGCATTGCTCTGACATAGTATGACATTCTATCTCTATTCTAACATAGGTGGGTTGTTTTCAACAGTGCCATGACACAGTGATGTCATTTCAGCTCTGTTCTTACATATGTGCATTGATTTAGCAGTACACTGACACAGTCATGCCATTCTAGCACTATTTTGATATATGTAGGTTGTTCTAGCCATGACATGACATAGAAATGTCATTCTAACTCTATTCTAACATAGGTGCATTGTTCTGTCAGTGCCATGACATAGCAATGTCATCCTAAGTCTATTTTTATATACGTGAGTGTTGTTCTAGCAGCTCCCTGACATAATAATGCCATTTTATCTCTATTCTAACATTCCTGTGTTGTTCTAGCATTGCCCTGACATAGTAATGCCATTTGAACCTAGTCTAACATACATGGGTTAGTCTAGCAGTGCCCTGACATAGTAATGCTATTCTAACACTATTGTAATGTATGTGGGTTATTTTAGCCATGCCCTGACATAATAATGCCATTCTAACTCTATTTAACATATATAGGTTGTTCTGGCAGTGTCCTGACATAGTAATGCCAGTCTAACCATATTCTAACATATATGTGTTGTTCTAGCAGTCCTTTGACATAATAATGTCATTCTAACACTATTCTGACATATGTTTTATGCTATCAGTCTCCTTGCACTCCTGTGTCATCCTGGTATAGTTGCAACACTATCCACATATACCTATGTCATGGTAGCATTAGCTAGACACATCTGAAAGTGCTGTGTGATCCTGTGATCAATATAACACTGTCCTAACATACTTGTTCATGTTACCACTGTCTTGACAAACTTGAAGCACTCTGGTGCGATGTATTCCACTACACTACTAACGTACGTAACTCATCCATGCATATTCCTGACACAACACTATTATCCTGATGGCATTTAAACAGTATCCTGACATTCTCTTGTCTTCCTAGCAGTGTCCTGACCCACTTGCGTCTTATTGGTCCCATTCTAACATTGTCCTAACATAGCTGCGTCATCCTAGCAGAAGACTTGGAGAGGTATGCAAAGCCCTGAGCTGTGAATAAAGATCTTCATCAGAAAGGGAAGAGAGAGAAAAAAGATTTTATTTCAATTCTGCTAACATTTTTTAAGTTACACTTATAGTAACCTGTGTGCTGATACTTATTTGTACTTTTATGCTTTTTTTCCCAAATTTTAGCCACAAATATTATCTGTTTATATTTTTAGTTTGTTCAGGGACCCTTGTCTTGTAGCTTAATTTGTAGTTGTGGGAAAATTGTGTTTCGACAATATACTGTGCTTCTAATTCCACAAGTAGAATTACTTGTAAAAGCTGTTTATAGTTTAAACCCTGCTGGGCATTAGTCCTGTAGATTCATTTAAGGTTGTGGCTGAACAGTGAACTACTGCCAGATTTTAGCCTTATTTAGTCATTTAGTACTGCATTTTTCTACAAACATCATTACAGGTGGAGTTGGTATAATGGTTAAGGTCCTTACCTTACCAAAGAGACTTAAATTTCTGGATTGTCTGGTGCATCAAACTGAAGTAGAATTACAGTAGTGAAATTTTTTTTTCTGCTTTAGGATTTTTGCTTCAGTGCTTTTACAGTTGTTGATATTCCACTTTTGCTGCCACAGTTCTATATTCTGCTTTTCATTTAGCTACTTAAACTTGCATTGCAGTGCCTTTCTGTTCCTCTCCTCTTTCAGTCTTCCCCACCCCGCACTGAGAGATCAAGTTTCCGAAAGAGCTCCAATACTATATTGGACTGGACCCCTCTCTAGCTAGCCATCTGGGCATCTGCCACTGCCCCATATAGTAATCCGATTCCCAAAGTCCCTCCCTCCCCTCTTTCATTGTTATAAGCTGTTCATGTTCTCTTCCCACCCACTGTCTTCCACAGATCAATGAAGCTGAGTGCCCACCCAGCAAACCCGTATTGCTCTTGAGTAAACCTCCTTAACTACATATTGTCTCCTCCTCCTCCTTCTCCCAGAGCTCAGCAGTGCTTGGCATCCTAGTATCTGTTCCAGAAGTGTTTTACTTGTATCCAGTGCCATCCAGCAAAGCTAAGCACCTTTGCTTGCTAAAACACACTTGACTGATTTATTTTGAATGACTGCTAATGTTTCCTGCATTTATTTGTGCATTTCACTGTATTATTATTAAAAAGAATATTCTTTCTCTTACTGCTAACTCTTATAAGACTGTCTTAAAATTGCCTTCAGCGAGTGATTTTCAGCTAGTTGTTTAATTGGCTTGTGGTAGTATAGCATTTGTGCATCTCTCCTACTGTGTTTTGCATTTGGAGGAGTGGGTTTATTTATCTTGTGGCAGGAGGAGTTTGCCTGCTCTGTATGAGTTGGCAAATGCACAAAATGGTTTATAGGGTAGTAAGTTTATTGAGCAGAGGGCTCATTAGTTAGTTTTCTGTTTTCTTCTGTGCTGCTATAAATTCGGAGTGTTTATGTGGAGTTGCTCCCTGTTCAGTGGTAGCAGTGCCCTGTACAGAAGCAAATACCTAGAAAGAAAATGTTCCCTATACAATGGAACATAAAGCTGTACCCTGCAAAGCAGTAGATACAGAGCAATTATCTTGCATGAAGACAAGCTTAATTGGGCGTCAAGTGTCAATACCTATAGGTTTAGTGGAATTCAGCATAGAGTAAACATTAAATTTAGTAGAATTTAATATTGATTAGCATAATCTGCCACAATAAAGCACCGTTATTAATTTCCACCAATTAACCACCCTTATTGGCCTTATAACTCCAGTATACCACCCTCTCGTTGTTCACCAATCAAAGGACTCAATAGCTTTGATATACAATTTCCTATCTTCTCTGTAGCCAGCTTGGTGACTATGGGCATCTTGAGACAATGTAGCAATTGTCTCTTGTTTACCAATAGCTACTTAATCTTTAAGGAAACAGACGAGTTATGTGAGCAGTGTACTTACACAATGACAGGATGTTGAAACCATGCACACAACACCGATCTCATATAGTACTTAACACAAACATAGACTAATGTATGCTGATGCACTTAAAAGAAATCTTCCTGAACAAAAAAGATCACTTAGACCACTCATTGGCAAAGCTATGCCTCAACAAGCCCCAAGGCACTCAGAAAAAACAGCACCTAACACCACACATATAGTCACACTCAATATAGCCTGAAATATTAAGCCCCAAAGGCAAGCAAACACACATCCCAGGACTCTCGTCATAGAGGACTCCTTTATAAGGCACATTGATACCCCTCTAACCAGGCTGAGCAAGGAGAAGATCACTGTTAGTTGCTTACATGGAGCCAGGATCCACCAAATCATACACACACTGAAGTCATTACACCGCAGGTACCATTAGGAATCCATCATAGTCCATGTAGATGTTAATAACCTGAAATGTACCTCCCTGGACTTTATGAAGAGAGACATTATGGAGCTCTCAGAGTATGTGTCTCAGGCTGGGATGAGCTTAGCATTGAGCAGCACATTACCATCACAGAAGATGATACGATGATACAATGATACAATGTATCACTGAGGATGATGCCACAGTATGAGCAAAAGAAGACTGAGTTTAACAACTGGCTGTCTTTCTTGTGTCATTCTAATGGGATCCAATATTTGTCATTTTGGGAGGACATGGTTAACAGACCACTTTGCTTTGCCAAGGATGGCCTGCACTTGTCACCTCCAGGTTTTCGAATACTGGTTAAATCTTGATCCATCCCCATAGTGCCTTTTTTTAGGCAATGCCAAATTGACAAACCTGCCAACATAGCAAAATCAACTCAAATGAACCTCAGGGTGTTACTGCTCAATGCCAGGAGCCTAAAAAAAAGTCTACATTCTCTTCCAAGTCATCCTCACATTCGAGAATACAGATATCTGTGCAGTTACTGACACATGGTTTAAAGTGGCAGAAAGTAACCTAGCAGTGCAAGGTTTCAGTGCCTTCCACATTTTTAGACCAGTAACTACACAGACAAAGACTAAAGGAGAAGTTGTCTCAATGTACATTAATAACAAGCTTAATTCCAAGATGTGCTGCAGTCCCTCTACATGCAGATCATCACAGGCAGAATTCTGTACCATATCCTAGCCAGCTATAGGTTACCTTCCATGCCCCAAGAAGCTTGCAAGGTATACTTGGACCTACTGGAGATACTTATCATCCAACCTAACACCCTACCATTTAATTACCCCTCTATAGGCTGGGAATCCTACCCAACATCAAATCTACCCAAAATCTACCCCACTCGGGTATTACAGAAAAACACACCAGCCTGAACATAAACCCCTACATCATGAGATGGGTTGCCAACTGGCTTACAGACAGAACTCACACGATAAGAATAGCGGGCTCCAGGTCTGACTCTAAACCAGTCACAAGTGGTGTCCTGTAAGGCTTGGTCCTGGGACCACTACTGTTTGGCATATACTTCTCAGAAGTACAGGCAAACATAGGAGGACTATAGCTAACCAAGTTTGCCAATGACTGCAAACTGTGAGCCATAATTGACTCTCTGGCTGACATGGACATCCTCCAAAAGGGCCTTACTGAGACGGGCACCTGGTGTCAAAGTCATGGCCTCAAGCTAAATGCCAAAAAATGCATAGTCATCCCATTTGGGAAAAACAAAACACCCACGAATTACCACATAGGTGGCAGCCCCCTTAATACAGAAGAGGTAATCAGAGATCTGGGGACCCAAGTAGATAGTAATCTCTCCTTTGAAAATCATATTGCCAAAGTAGTTAGGAAATCCTTCCATGTGGCCCATCTAATTACTAAAGGGTTCACATATAGAAATAAAGAGGTTATAGTGCCCCTCTACTCATCACTCATTAGACCCATCATAGAGTACAATGCCCTATTTGGGATGTACCTCACAAGACACTTCCAACAGCTGGAAAGACCACAAAATTACCTCACCAAGAGGATTACTAGCCTCAAACATATGTCCTATGCAGCCCGACTGAAAAAACTCTGGCTGTACTCAGTGGCATATCACTTACTCAGAGGTGATCTCTGCCTGACTTACAAAGCCATGTCCAACTCAGAATTGATGGACACTCTCCACCTAAAGAAATCCAAGTCACTGCGAGCAACGTGCTCTAGTGAGCTAAACCTCGCCACAACAATAAATAGAACATGCTGGAGGGATAGATTCATGTCACAGAGACTCCCCATGCTTTGGAACAAAATTCCAAATTACATCAGGCAGATCCCCTCACTAACACTCTTCAAGAGAAACCTTGACGAGTGGATGGGTAACAGAAAATAGACCCCCTGGGATCACTTCATTGGCTCTGCTTGACAGAGGATTAGTTAATTAATCAATGGGGCAGCGAAAGCCGACACTCTCTGGCTAAGCTTATAAATGCCCTGGGGCAGATAGCCTAGTACCTACCTATGAACCTATAATCAAATCTACAAGCACAGAGATTTCTATACTTTGTAAATACAAACACCCTTGACCAAATAGTGAATACTCCAACTAGAGACTCTAACATACTATTCCTCATAATTAGCAAATATGGGAGAACACTGTCCCCTTCCCCCACTTTTTCATCCTCATTGGTAGGGTCTGACCATAAAGCTGTCTCCTTCAAAATCAGTTCTGTAACCCCAGTAAAACCAGTAACAGTTAGGAACTATTCCAAGGCAAACTACATTTTATTAAGTTATAGCTTGTCAAAATTCAATGGCCATTGAAACCATGAGAATGTAGCAGCCTATGTTGAATTGTTCTCAGAAACTCTGTATAACCACATCAACAACTGTATACAGAGTGTGCTGTACCTACTAGAAGCTCAGAAAAAGCCACATAAACAGACCACACTGGTGACATCCCAAAATAAATATGATATGTAACAAAAGAAAAAAATATTGCAAAAATCAAGAAGGGTAATTTCCATAAAAATAAAAACTCATCAAACTAAGCAGGCAACCATGAGGGCTAACTATGTCAAAAAAAGACAACCATAAGTCTTTCTTCCGCTATGTTAGAAACCTCATGGTCAACACACAGCAATATGCTGACCTGATGGTTAACGGTGCCACATTCACTGAGCTTGGTGATCTAGTGAATCTGCTAGTGGACAAATTCAGTTCCATCTCTGCCTTCTCTCACCGCTAACCATCCCCCATGAAATACCCTTAAACATAACCCCTCCAACTATAACTAGGGTGCATGTACTGGCTGCATTCTCTAAAGCCAAGAGCACAGCATCAGTGGGCCACAATAACATCCCAGGATGCCTCTTGCAATCTGATTTATCAGGACCCCTGGAGTCACTGTTTAACTATAGTCTTAAAGCTAGCTTTGTGCAATGATAATGGACGCCATTCAACACATCCTGGAAATTACATACCCATTACTCTGACTAGTCTTATTTGCAAAAACGTGGAAAGAATTGTCATGGAAATTATCAACAAGGACAAAGGAGACCTCCAGACACTGGATCCATCCCAATTTGGCTTTGTTAAAGGATGGTCCTGCTAGCTGAATCTGGTGGGATTCTTTGAAAAAGTCACTAAGGCAATGGATGATGGGAAAGTGGTGCATACTGCCTACTTAGACCTGGCTAAAGCATTTGATACAATATCTACCATGGGCATTAATACACTGTAAGCACAAATTCCTCAGGAGTCGCTCGTGTAAAAACACAATTTTATTCCAAATGATGATAAAATAGCCTCTGGTTAAGTGCTTTCATCCATATGTCAATGGACTCCATCAGTATATGAGCATTATACAACTGAATCCTTAAATATCCACATTTTTGGCACCAACAATATCTAATGAATTAAAAGCCTGTACCTTTAAAGGTATACACATTCAAATCATAACCATAAATATGTTAGGATGGTACAATACATTAATCAGCTTTTCCAATCCATACATACTATGTATAATAATATATAACCACAGAAGAAGGCAGGTGCCCCAACGTTCACTAGTAATCACAAAAAAAGCACCAGAATCCAGGAAAAGTGACACGAACAGTTTAATTCACTAACGCTGAAACTTCACAACACGTTTTCATCCTTGACTTCATCAGATACCAACACTCTTGGTGCACTCATCTTAAATACATTAACTAATTAATGGTAGCCAATGACAAACAAATTGATTAATTAGAGTTAGTTAAAAGCACATACACATATATATATATATATATATATACACACACAGATTATACTTCCTAAAACCACCATAAAATTCATACCCTATAATAAACCACATATACAAAACTTGAATGCTTGTGAATATAAATTTAAATATATAAAAAATTTTAAATATATAAAAATGAACCTTAAATAAACCTATGACATTATGTTCTAAAAAAATTTTTTGTAATGACAATATTTGTTAAAATAATATAAAAATCCTATAATTTAGCAGATCTCAATTTTAAAACTGGCTTGAGTGAAATCATGTCATTGAGACCTGGTTTTCTATTTGCTTCTAAAACAATTTGCCAAAATAGTTCTCTGTATTCCACCAGTGTTTCCCAATTCCCCCCTCTAGGGTCAACCGGCACACATTCTAACACAAAAAATCTAAATGTAGCTAGTTTACATGTAATGGTATGCTTGTATAATGCATTGTTTTCTTTTTTGGTCCTGATGTCATATAAATGTTCATAGATCCTTTGCTTTAACATTCTCTCACTCTTCCCTATGTAAAATGAATCACACTTTGTACAGGTAGCTAAATATATTATACCCTTGGTGTTACAGTTAACATATGTTCCTAGAGTTAATGTCCTTTGTCTAATAGGTAAGTCTAATGTTTGTCCAACATTAAGATGTTTACAATAACTGCAACTTCCACATTTAAATAAACCTACTTTTTTCCTAGTAGCTTTCCCAAACAATTTTTCAGTTGTACCTCTCTCCAAAATATTCTTAATGTTAGTACCCCTCCTATAGGTGAATTTCAGTTCCTTATCAAAAATACAGTGTAAGTCAGATAGTCTAGCAAAGTTGCTCCATTCCCTATTAACAATTCTTTTTACCAGTCCTGACTGACCATCATAGGTTGTTGTGATACCAGATTCAAAATCCACGCCATTATTTAGGTTGTTTGAATCTTGTCTATCAAATACTCCTCTTATACCTAAAATAGGTGCAAATTTTCCTCCTCTTTCCTAGTAACTTCACTGCATATTTGATCAAAAGTTCACTGGTAACCCCTATTTAAAAATAACCTTTTCAAAAATCCACATTCATTAAAATAAGTAGTGTCTTCAGAGGTCATTCTACTAAGACGAACTAATTGACCTTTAACTACACTTCGCTTCTGGTGGGGTGGATGTGAACTAGTAAAATGTAAGTATGAGTTTGAAAAGTCTCCTTTCTAAAAATCCTTGAACTGAAACCATCCTTAGTCTTAGTAATATTAACATCTAAATAATTCAACATTTGGGTATCATATTTGTATGTGAATTTTAAAAATCAGTAGTGTTATTTACTTAATTCTAAAAACAAATTAAAATCATCATTATTGCCTTTCCATAAAAACATAAGTCATCTAAAACCTACCATAGAATATCCAAAATCTACTAAAAACCGAAGTTAATATAAAGGTGTTTTCCCAGTATGACATAATAATATTGGCATAAGTAGGAGCACAATGTGCCCCCATAGCAACCCCCTTACATTGTTTGAAGTATTCACCTTCAAAAAATATAATTATTTTTTAATACCACCTCCATTAATACCAAAATTGTTCTGAACTCATTATGAGTAATTCCTGAAAATCCTATTAACATTTCTTTGAACCATTCTAGGCCTATATCATGGGAAATACTAGTGAACAAATCAACCACATCCAGAGTAACAAAAATCAAACCTTCAGAAAATAAAGATTTGTCCAATTTTCTAAGAAGATCCCAGGAATCCTGAAGTATGTGGGTGTTGTTCTTAAGTACTTTCTTAACCTTACAATCTATGTATTTTGCTAGAGGGGCTGTGATAGAACCTTCTGCAGAAACTATTGGTCTCAAAGGTGGGTCATCTATATCTTTGTGTACTTCGTATACCAAAATAGAAGGAACCTTCGGTTTTTCAACATATAAAAATTTGTGTGTCTCTAAATCTATTAGTCCTTCTGTTAGTAAATCATTCACCATCATATGTATTTTATTGTATGCTACATTTATTTCATTGATAGATACCCTAGTGTATTTAGTAGAGTCACTTAAAATCTCCTGCATTTTACCTTCATATATAATGTGGTCCATAAGTACCACCCCCCCACCTTTGTCAGGTTTCATAACCCTTAAATTTTTGTTGTTGCTAATTAATTTAAGGGTTTCGTGCTCAACCTGAGTTAAGCTGGATTGCATACTATATGTCTTGAGTGACTTCCTTAGTTCGTTTTCTAATACTACTTCAAAATTCTTTAGTTGTGGGTGCAATGGCGGGTTAAACATACTTTTACGAACTAGTTTACCTCACTAAGTGTTTTTTTGTTACCATTAAAAAGTATTTCTAGGTTTTTCTTTCTAATAAATAACTTAATGTCAATTAAAAGCTTAAAAATATTGGTTCTCTGTTTGGGTATGAAACCAAAACCTTTAGAAAACAAGTCAAAAAAGGTTTTATTCACAGTAGTGCTAGAATAGTTAAAAATGTTAAAATCATTGAATGTCCATTTATGCCCATCATTGCAAATATTTAATTCTTCCACCCCATGTGATTCCTCGCTCGTTGCCCCCATTCCCTCACTTGGTAGTTTTTTGAGCTATAATCAATAGGTTCTTTGTACATCAGTCTCTCGGACCTTCTGAGTGGAGGAAAATCTAAAGGATCTCCTTCATTGTCATCAAATACAGCTGTATCATTTTCACCAACACTATAGGTAAACACCCTCTTTCCAAACTGTCTGGGCTTAGGGTAATGTGTTTTGTTTTTATACTCATTCACATCCCTTTCTATTTTCCCTGGTTTTCTATTTTGCACATCCAAACATTTACTTTCTATATCCTTAAGCAATTTGTAATATTTATTCTTATGTTATTCCACAGTAAAAAGTAAATCATGCGTAATATCTTTGTTAAGACGCTCAACATGGCTAAACCTTTTCTCTTTCTCACATTCATTATTAGATATTATAGCCCTCATAATCTCAAAACCACAGTTGTCAAATGCTGTAATCAGTTGCTGGTGAAAAGCAGTACCATCAAATACATTATTCGGGTATTTACAAACTCTAAGACCCTTTGGTACAATTTTAAGTTCTAAACAATGTTTTAAGTATGCGTTGTCCATTTCTAGCATTTTGTATTTATGTAAAGAAAAATCCAATTCATCTAACATTTGAGAGTAAGTTTTACTGGCAGTCTGTATAAAAGCTTTCTTGCCAAAGTCATATTTAGCATTGAGAATGTCTCTCAACTGGTGAAAAGTACCTGTATGCTCTCTAGCATTAGTTCCACAGTCTGGGAAAATATTCTCATTTCGCTGATTACACGAACCCTCTGAAACTCGATTTGCACTGTCAGCTCCAACCGTAATGTGTGGGAATCCATCGAAACTGTCTCTCATACCACCATCTACTGTTTCTCTATCACAAACCTCATCGCCATTACTAGTTTGCGCTCTTTCATGCGAAGCAGAGCGCCCTGCTGCTTCCTGGTTCCCAGGCACAGAAAGCATCGACAAAAGCATAACCATGGATTGGCTTACTGGTGTAAGCAGTCCTACCAACTGTGTCAGTTGGCCAATGAGCTTACGAAGCTCTCCAATCTCGCTGCTCTTGTTGTTGCTGTCCATAGCCACAAAGCTGGAAAATCCTTCGAAAAAAGCAACAAATAACCACAGAAGAAGGCAGGTGCCCCAACGTTCACTAGTAATCACAAAAAAAGCACCAGAATCCAGGAAAAGTGACACGAACAGTTTAATTCACTAATGCTGAAACTTCACAACACGTTTTCGTCCTTGACTTCATCAGATACCAACACTCTTGGTACACTCATCTTAAATACATTAACTAATTAATGGTAGCCAATGACAAACAAATTGATTAATTAGAGTTAGTTAAAAGCACATACACATATATATACACACACAGATTATACTTCCTAAAACCACCATAAAATTCATACCCTATAATAAACCACATATACAAAACTTGAATGCTTGTGAATATAAATTTAAATATATAAAAAAATTAAAATATGTGTGTGTGTGTGTATATATATGTGTATGTGCTTTTAACTAACTCTAATTAATCAATTTGTTTGTCATTGGCTACCATTAATTAGTTAATGTATTTAAGATGAGTGCACCAAGAGTGTTGGTATCTGATGAAGTCAAGGACGAAAACGTGTTGTGAAGTTTCAGCGTTAGTGAATTAAACTGTTCGTGTCACTTTTCCTGGATTCTGGTGCTTTTTTTATGTATAATAATATAACTAATCATAATAGTAATACTAAAAAACATAAATTTGAATAATTTTACATTTTAAAATTTGTATATGAAATTCCTAATACGTTACTCTATTGTGTCATAAATACACGTCATAGTCACCATATGTGTCATTAAACTGTTAAAGAGTTGTTTATACATAGTTTATAAAACACAGTAGGATAAAAGCCTAAGTCTTGAGTTATAAAATAGGCTTGATAGTTATATAATCATTCAAACCCGGCTCACTAAATGCATCAGTTAACAGCTGCCATTTGACTTCTCTCTGCCCTAGAATTGCCTTACTATTACCTCCTATTATTAGCCTATTATACCTATTATTATTGTTATTTATGCAGTGGGATAAACTGTACAGTAAGAAATATACTATGGCAGATAAGAAAGCAGAATATATTCTAAAAAATGTAAAAAACTAAAAAGGGATTTAGAACATTACAAATGGAATTCAGTCTATCCGTTGAAGGATGAAAGGATTAAGGGATATAAGAGTGATGACAGAGACATGGGTAGCAGATATGTTTATGAAGTACAAGCTAGTTACAACAATTCACATTTTCACCGGGACTGGAAACAACAACAACAGAAAATAGGATGGAAGAAGGACAGGAGATGGAAAGGGAACAGACAACCTTGGGGAAAGGGACAGAATATAGGTCAACTGGAAAGTGAAGTAGAACATGTAAAGTCTTTGGATGAACCCACTATTAGAACATTTGATGGTATAGTATATTGTTTAGATAATGTTAATATTTATAACTATACAAGTATGGCTATTAATAAAGGCCATTTTGGACTATTTTCCAAAGGTATGAAATATATACCAAGGGGGAAATTTCGGGTGGCAGATTGTCTAACAGAGATTAAATTATTTTTAAGGAAAATCAACTTGGCCCTTATTTTTCAAAATAAGACTACATCAAGTAGTAATGATGGTTTAAGGAAAAGAAGCACTTATATACCACCTACCCACCCTAGTGTGGCTTTATATGAGAAATTAGTTACAAAGGAGATCTGCAAGTTACAGAATGATGTAAGACACAAAAATGTTTCTAGTAACTTATCGATGGAAGAGATAAAAACATTAGAACAGGTTAGTACAGACCTCAACATTAGAATTATGAAGCAGGACAAGGGAGGGGGAGTTGTGCTTTGTCACAATATGAATTATATCAATAAGATGTTTAAGATTTTACATGACTCTGGGAATTATAAGACTGTCCATCAACGAAAATAACTTTGGATACAGACGTATAGACATGTACCTTGAAGAGTTTTTGCTAGACAATCATACATCTAGTGATATATACAATGTTTTAAGGGTTGACCATCCCTTAATGGCTACAATAGTAGGAATTCCCAAGTACATAAAAGCATTACAGATCCGCCATTCCGTCCTGTTCTGTCAGGCAGTTATTCTAAAACTTTTCCTTTGGGTACCACCATTGAAAAATGGTTAAAACATATATATATGCTAAGATTCCACACTTAATTAAGGATTCCTGGATATTTTTAAATAATCTTACACCAGGGGTGTGGAAGAAAGGAGTGATATACATCACTGTTGACATAATAGATTTATTCTCATGCATTCCAAAAGTACCTGGATTGGAAGCATTTTATAATAGTATCAGACAGTATTCAGATCTAAATTGGGATCAGATTAATATGATTATTGAACTTATGTCTATAGTACTTGACCACAATTACATCTTTTTTGAAGGAGAATACTATCGACAAAGCAGGGGGGTGGCAATGGGGGCTGCGTGTGCCCCTATCTATGCCAACCTGGTTATGTTGGACTGGGAATCTATCCATTTGTTCAAGTGTAATTACTTTCAATACGTCAGATATTACACAAGATTTTTGGATGACATCTTTATGTTATGGGATGGTCCCAGTTATATGATAGACAAATTCATTTCATACTTGAATGGTACTAGCAATTTTTTGAAATGTATCCATTCTTGGAGTCTGGATGGTTTAGCATATTTGGACACCTACATTTCCAGTACTCCTAGTGGGTTTACTTCACATATATATATATATATAGGAAGAATACCTTTTTCAACAGTTATTTGGAATTCGCTAGTGACCACCCTAGGAAAATGTTGAAAAACATATTCAAGGGACAACGTATAAGGGCGGTAAGAATGACGTCCAGTTACCATGAAATGATAGAAGAGATAGATTTTATCACCTCCCTATTTAGATCTAGGGGTTATCCCATGCACTTGTTGAAGGAAGTTAGTGGGTATGTAATAGGAGAATGGGGTAAAAAATACCCACCCATTTTAGGGACTGAATTCAAGAACAATAAGGAGAGTAGTTATTGCAATGAAGTTCAATACAAGAGGGCATGTGCTTTGGAATATAATTCTCAAGCCCGTGATATCAAACAAATCCTTAGTAGAAATTGGAACGCGTTTAAGGTTGATAAAGGAATTTGTGATATAGTTGGAAATCATCCGGTATTTGTATATAAGATGGGTTGCAATTTGAAGTCTCTATTTGAAAGAGGTAGCATTAGTAGGAATATGAAGAAGCAGAACAAAAGTACAAGACGTTGTGGAAATTGCAGTCAGTGTAGTTCTATTTGGGAAGTGGATGGTGTTATGTTAGATAACATTAATAAAATCAAAGTTACATTTCAACATGGGAACTACAACTCCAGGAACTTCATATATTTAGCCAAGTGTATGACATATCCTAGCTTCTACATAGGAAAAACAGAGAGGTTCTTCAAAAGAAGAATTTATGATCACCTCTATTGTATAAGACGGAAAGACAAAAATAACGCCTTATACAGACATATAGATAGGCATGGGGACTTATACATATTTAAATTTGCCATAGTGGAACAAGTGACTTGGGGAGTACGGGGAGGTAATAGTAAGGCAATTCTAGGGCAGAGAGAAGTCAAATAGCAGCTGTTAACTGATGCATCTAGTTGGCCGGGTTTGAATGATTATATAACTATCAAGCCTATTTTACAACTCAAGACTTAGGCTTTTATCCTACTGTGTTTTATAAGCTATGTACAAATAACTCTTTAACAGTTTAATGACACATATGGTGACTATGACGTGTATTTATGACACAACAGAGTAACGTATTAGGAATTTCATATACAAATTTTAAAATGTAAAATTATTCAAATTTATGTTTTTTAGTATTACTATTATGATTAGTTATATTATAATACATAGTATGTACGGATTGGGAAAGTTGATTACTGTATTGTACCTTCCTAACATATTTATGGTTATGATTTTAATGTGTATACCTTTAAAAGTACAACAAGAAAAAACTTTTCTTACACTGTTTAAGGATACTGATGGAAAATGAATACAAAAAAGGTGAGACCTTTGGTAATCCACCACAGCAAAATTCCAGAAAAGTATAAATAAAATCAACGATATTTATTCCAAAAAGAGAGAGCCAATAAAATAATAAAACTCAGATCTGAAGAAGGCATATTGCCGAAAGCGCTTATCGGACTGCAAAGGACTGAATTTTATTAGTTTATTGGCTCTCTCTTTTTGGAATAAATATAGTTGATTTTATTTATACTTTTCTGGAATTTTGCTGTGGTGGATTACCGAAGGTCTCACCTTTAAAAGTACAGGCTTTTAGTTCATTAGATATTGTTGGTGCCAAAAATGTGGATATTTAAGGATTCAATTGTATAATGCTCATGTTCTGATGAAGTCCATTGACATATGGATGAAAGCACTTAACCAGAGGCTATTTTATCATCATTTGGAATAAAATGGTGTTTTTACACAAATGACTCCTGAGGAATTTGTGCTTACAGCATATTAGACTTTTATCAGTGTTTATGGTTGTTGGTTTACGCTGGTTTTAACTTTTTTACCTTGGGCATTTTCAACTTACAGAACCCCTTTATAACATGTGGGATGGCTAGCTTAATCACAGATAGGACCCAATAGGTTAGGATCAGTGAGGCCACCTCTACAAAGAGGGTGGTCACCAGTGGAGTCCCTCAGGCCTCTGTGCTGGGCCTGCTCCTCTTTGGCATCTACTTCTCAACATTGAGAGCCAATGTCAAAGGCCTCTGGCTGACCATGTTCACAAATGACTGCAAACTGAGAGCAACCAGGAAGGGCTAACACAAAGTAACACTTGGTGTCAAAGCCATGGCTTAAAACTCAATCCGAAAAATGCATTGTAGTACCTTTTGGGAATTTGTCCACCTCCTACATCATCGATAAAACACCCTGAAGAGTTGATTCGCTAGTCATGGATCTGGGGCACATGTAGATAGTAACCTAGCTTTTGATCAACATGAGTCTAAGTTAGTAAGAAAATCCTTCTGTGTTGGTCAACTTAAAAGTAGGAGTATGCCATCTAGATCCAGAGAGGTCATCATAAAAGCAAACCTGGCCCTCATCAGACCCATCTTAGAGTCCAGACACACCTGTGTATTATATTGATGTCATTCTAACATAGTCCTAGCACATCTCTGTCATTATCTGTGCCATTCCATTTGTGTTCTGGTACAACTGTGTCATGCTGGTGTTATTCTAACTTTATACTAACACACCTCTGTCACAATTCTGCACACCAAAGTCATTCTGATTGAATTCTAACACTTTCCAAACACATCTGTATCATCTTAGCAGTATCCAAGCACAACTGTGCTACATTGCTGTCATTGTATCATTATCCCAACACACCACTGCCATTGTCCTGAGATAACCATGTCATCCTGGCCCAGTTCTAACATTATCCAAACACATCTGTGTTACTCAAGGAGTATATGGGTGCACCTAAATCATTCTGCTACAATTTTAGTGCTATTCTAACAAAACAGGGTATCCCAGCAGTGTTCTGGCACATGTGTGGCATTGTGGTCCTATTCTGATACTATCCTGACATACTTGTGTCATCTTAGCAGTGTTCTGGCAAACATGTGGTATTATGTCCTATATTTGTCATCTTAGCAGTGTTCTGGCAAATGTGTGGGTTTGTGGTCCTATTCTGATACTATCCTTACATATTTGTGTCATGCTAGCAGTGTTCTGGTACATGTGTGGCATTGTGGTCCCATTCTGATACTATGCTAACATACCAGTGTCGTGCTAGCAGTGTTCTGATACATGTGTGGCATTGTGGTCCCATTCTGATACTATGCTAACATACCTGTGTCACGCTAGCAGTGTTCTGATACATGTGTGGCATTGTAGTCCCAGTCTTATCTATCCTAACATACTTGTGTCATGCTGGCAGTTTCATACAAAACTATGTCATCCTGTCCCCATTCTAACACTATCCAAACATATGTCTTCCTAGCAGTATTCCGGCTCATGTGTGGTATTGTGGACCCATTCTCATACTATTCAAACATACCTGTGTCATGCTAACAGTGTCCTGGTACATGTCTAACATTGTGGTCTCATTCTGGTTTATCCTAATATACCTGTGTCATCCTAGCAGTGTTCTGGCATACCTGCATCTTCATGGTCTGAGTCTAACACAATTAAAGCATACCTTCATCAGCCTAGCTGTCTTTTGGCACACCTGCATCATCTTGATGCCATTTTAATGTTTATAGAAATAATACGGACTGGAAAAAATCTCAGACAATCATAATATAATAAGTCTGAGACACCATTTCATAGAATATTCCCTTTTATCTGAGGTATGGTGACTTTGGAGTTGGTTTATATAGGTTTGGGGGGTACAGGGGGCTGCCCCAGCGGCAAAACGAAGTTTAAAGTAGAAGAGCGATCTTTGAAATTCACTCTTCTCCTGTGTTTTCAGTCTTTTTTTCAGCTTGTCAGCACTTGCCATTTCAAGTGCCAACATTTCAATAGGGAGCCATGTCAGAGGACAGCATTTGCAGATGGCAATGCACTAGGGTTGAGGTAGGGAAGTGGTACAAATGACAAAGTGAAAAGACTAGCATTTCGACTTTGTACCAATGTTAATGCTGACATGCCTCTATCACTGCCATGAATAACAACAGAACAGATGAAGTTTCAGCTGATGGAG
The DNA here is from genome assembly GCF_019279795.1 of Protopterus annectens. NCBI lineage: Eukaryota > Metazoa > Chordata > Ceratodontiformes > Protopteridae > Protopterus > Protopterus annectens. The sequence continues at coordinate 20,956,996 of NC_056733.1, forward strand.
GCAGGCACTGTGTGGTGTACAGCAATATTCTGCAATCACAATAAGCATAAAGTACCGGTATATATGCAGGATTATAATGACAAATTCCAAATATAACATTCTGCCACTCTTTAAAGTCAGGCTTTTCATTGTTTCCCAGAATTTTGTAATGCTTTGCATTTGATACCCTCTCCATTATAGCAAATACTTGTTGCAATAACAGCATTCTGTACAGACACTTATAAACTATGACAGATAAGAATCATACCACAAACAAGAAACAGTTTTACGGAGGAAAGCTCTGACAATATGAGCAGAATCAGGCAATGGAAGTTAATACAAAAGTTACTGCTATTTTCTGGCAATACCATCTGCTAAGAGTGAAGATAAAAGTGAATATAGTGATAGTTGTGTAAAGTACAGGAGATAGAACAATAACATTGCTGTGCATTTTCCAGAGGGTCTCTTCTACTTTGATAAGGTCATGAAAAAAAGCAAAACAGTGACCAAAGACTATTAAGGCGTCATGTATATCAGAATCAGGTATAGAGAAGCAGAGGGTTCAGTAACTGTGTATAATTCAGTTGTAGTTTACAAGTAGTAGAGGTAAGAGAGGTTTGCACGTTACTACCACCGTACGATATCTCTACCGCACTGAAAATGAAGGTATTATATGCTTCCTATTGGGAAAGTTATCTGAATTCATGAATCAGATAACTCTGTTTGTCATGCAACATGCTGCTGGAGGACTTTCAATGGAGTACAGCCACAATGTGAGGCACATCATGAAAATTTCTAGAACAAATCTCATGGGACAAGAATTCTGAATACAACATAAAACACATAATGGGAACTCTGACAGCAAAATCCATGGGAGATGCACTTTGAATATAATATAACACACAACTGGAATTCCTAGCAGAAAACCAAGGGAGATCAATTAAAATACTGCATGAAGTCCTTGAAAAACATAAAAGTAATTTATTTATTTATTTATTTAGCCTACAATGACTAGGATAGTCCCACCAGTCTAATAGCCTCTTTTCAGGGAGACACTGTTGCATGATTGTGTAAATGTCTCAGCCTGCTAGGACCTGAATATTAGCATCAGTAACAAAAAAAAAAAAAAACATGAAGAAAAGTGTAAAAGCCATGATGGGAAAGTATCTGCAATTATTCATTTATCTACAGGGTTCATACCACCTCCCCAAAAAAATAAATAAATAAAAAAAAAAAACAGGAGCATAACGCAACTATCCAAGGCCAGGAAGGGACAACTGCCATCACCAAGAAAGAAAGAAAGATAAATACTATGTGTGTGAAGAATGCACAGTAAGGGATATTAAAGTCAGGCAGGTAAGCAGGCAATGAGAGCTGAATCAACTAGCCATGTGCAGTTGGTAGGACAACCAACTGAAATCAAGGCACAAGCTATCCAAGGTAGCGGAAAGCATCATGAAGCAACATGGCACCAGTGGTTGCAGCAGTGAAAGTGATGCCTCGGAATGCAGCAATGATCTAGGAGGTCAAATAAGCACCCAGGCCAAGCTGTTAGAACACACAAGTAGTGGATAGAAAGGAACTCCCCCAAAAAAGGGAATATTCTTTTCATTGGTACATATTAGACAGAGAAACAAGCAGCAGCAACAAAAGGAAATACTTGTATAGCTGAAGAAATGCAAAACTCAGGACACTGTATGGTTATAAGATACTGAGCTCTAACAAAGTGCAGACAGAGAGCCAAAACGAGGAATGAGGGATAGCTAAAGGCAGTCTACAACCTGCTGCACACAGCCGTTGGAAGCCACAGATGCCATATACAATTGTTGGAAGCCACAGATGCCATATACAGTTCTTGGAAGCCACAGATGCCATATACAGCCATTGGAAGCCACAGATGCCATATACAGCCATTGGAAGCCACAGATGTCATATACAGCCGTTGGAAGGCACAGATGCCATATACAGTTGTTGGAAGCCACAGATGCCATGTACAGCAGTTGGAAGCCACAGATGCCATATACAGTTGCTGGAAGCCACAGATGCCATATCTGCAAAAACTATGAAAGCAGACAGAGATGTCCAACAGAAGACTCTATGAAAGTAATAAGTACTTGAATGTTTAAGGATAGACTGCACACAGGCAGCAGCAAAAAATATACAATGGTTGCACATTTGTAGCTGAAAGTAGCTGTGCACTGCAGTTTAATGGAAAGCAACCATACATTTTTAGTAAAAAGTATAATAATCTTTCCCAGTTTAATACTGTAGTGTTCTTTTGTGACAAATATCTAGCATTTATTTCTGTGGATGTGTGTCCGTGAGACAGCGAGAGAGAGAGGGCGACATACTGTATGCTGCAACCTGCAATAATATGTCCAGTGAATTCTGTAATTCTATACAACATTTTGTGACTGAAGCAATTCATTAAGGCAGAAAAAGGATTTACATTAATAAATTATAATGCATGTCACAACCAGGTAGTTCATATTAAAGTGTTTTGGGAGGAAAATGTGATCTGACATCTGGATAAATGTAGTTACATGGATACAACATGAGACACACAGTGTACACATGTTCTCAGATATTAGTTCAGCTTATCACAGTCTTACATACACAAAATAGTCTTATGGTGAATTGTTAAAGTTATCCTACAAACCAAGCTTTCATGATCAATGCTGTTGAAATAATTAAGAATTACATATGATTTTAACAAACTGTTTCACTTATTTTTTGTACACTTAGCATGCAGAAGGCAGTCTGTACATTTATCAGAAGGATACTATCACACCCATTTGTTGGCACTCAGAGCAGTAATGCACCAATGATGTTTGATGGCAGAGAGACAGAAAACAAGACCAATTGAGTAGTTTCAGCATTTTACGTGTCACTCAGTTCAAGAGGAAAATATAATGATATGAAAATGGTTGTAGTGATGATTTCACTAGCAATACACAAAAAGTACACATGATGATGGTTATGTCATCTAAGAAAAGCTGCTGCTTTAAGAACAGCCTTTTCAGGAGAAATCAAAAAGTGCAATGTAGATTTCCTGTAAAACTACAAACTACAAAAAGTATAGCATATAAAGGGGCAGACACACAACTGGACAAGGCAATTAATTAAAATGCTCGGTTTTGTTTTAGATCAATTCCTATTAAAGAAGAATTCGTATCACACACAAAAACAGACACGATGGAAACGGACACACTAAAAATAACAACACCATCACAATTCGATCCCGTTTTGGCAGTTTCAGATGATAGGCCAAGAATGGAAATGGGCATGGATTTGTAACTACCCTTTTACCTATTAGAGGTGATCCCTCCAGGGCGGGGCTCAGACACATTGCAGAGCAGTGTGGGGAAGCTTGCAGTGCGGCTACAAATGCAGTACCTGTCATGTGGACAAACAGAGAGCTTCAGTCTCAGGTTCTGTTTATCTGGCACGTTTAATAAGCACTACAAATCATTATGAAAGTGGAAATGATGAAAAATAGTCTCACCCCAACAAAAAGATGCTGCTTTAAAATTAATGCATAATAAATCTTGCTATTGATTGGTGGGAAATCAAGTTCTTAATCAAACTTGGCCATGAAATTTGAAAATTAAAATGACAACGATTGCACTGCAGTGTCTATTTTTCTGCGGCCATTTCCAAAATACTCAACATATGATGTTAAATGACCATACTTCAAGGATCATAATTATACTTAAGACTATTTCTTTTAAACTCCACAGAACCAGAAAGCAACAGATCTAAGGCTGTATGGAAAGTTACAAGGAACATAAACCCTGCAATTTACATTTATACATTTCCAATATAAACATGCCTAAAATCTGTCAAACAACGCACAGTTTTGTTGTAATTATCTTTAATTATAATGCTATTTTCATTGACACATTTGTAAGTGGGTCTGAAGCAGCCATGCATTACCTCTTAACATGCTGCACCACTTGTTCTGGAGTGAACGCAGGTAGCCTGTAACCGAATACACAGGTAGTAAACCAGTAACAGCGAAGCATTTTAGTCATCTGCTGCTTGTATCCAGAATAAAATTAATCTATTCATTTAGGACACTAATCCCGACCGCCTTATTACCTTCTTCAACACAATACTCATTTTGTAATCCAACTCCACAGTAATTCTGTTTTCTTCAGAATCTACACATCTACCTTCATCTCTTTTCTACATTGTACTTACAGTGACATACATAATATCATGCTGTGCTGCCCTTACACGGACATATATAATACCATAGTGTGCTGCTCTTACACAGACATATATAATACCATGCTGTGCATCTCTTACACAGACATATATATTACCATGCCGTGCTGCTCTTACACAGACATATATAATACCATGGTGAGCCTCTCTTATGCAGACATATATTATAGCATGGTGTGCTGGTCTTACACGGACATATAAAATACCATGCTGTGCTGCTCTTACACAGACATATATAATACCATGCTGTGCTGCTCTTACACAGACATATTTAATGCCATAATGTGCTGCTCTTACACAGACATATAAAGTACCATGCTGTGCTGCTCTTACACAGACATATATAATACCATGCTGTGCTGCTCTTACACAGGCATATCAAATACCATGGAATGTTGCTCTTACAGGGACATATATAATACCATGTTGGGCTGCTCTTACAAAGACAGATATAATACCATGCTGTGCTGCTCTAACATATATATATAATACCATGGTGGGCTGCTCTTACATGGACATATAAAATATAATGGTGAGCTGCTCTTACTAGGATATATATAATACCATGCTGTGCAGCTCTTACACATAAATAATACCATGCTGTGTGCTGCTCTTACACAGACATATATTACCATGGTGTGCTGCTCTTACACAGACATACATATATTACCATGGTGTGCTGCTCTTACACAGACATATATAATACCATGCTATGCTGCTCTTACACAGACATATATAATACCATGCTGTGCTGCTGTTACACAGACATATAAAATACCATGGTGTGCTGCTCTTACACAGACATATACATAATACCATGGTGTGCTGCTCTTACACAGACATATATAATACCATGGTGTGCTGCTCTTACACAGACATATATAATACCATGGTGTGCTGCTCTTACACAGACATATATAATACCATGGTGTGCTGCTCTTACACAGACATATATAATATCATGCTGTGCTGCTCTTACACAGACATATATAATACCATGGTGTGCTGCTCTTACGCAGACATATATAATACCATGCTGTGCTGCTCTTACACAGACACATATAATACCATGCTGTGCTGCTCTTACACAGACATATATAATACCATGCTATGCTGCTCTTACACAGACATATATAATACCATGCTGTGCTGCTGTTACACAGACATATAAAATACCATGGTGTGCTGCTCTTACACAGACATATATAATACCATGCTGTGCTGCTGTTACACAGACATATAAAATACCATGGTGTGCTGCTCTTATACAGACATATATATAATACCATGGTGGGCTGCTCTTACACGGACATATACAACAGCATGGTGAGCTGCACTTACATGGATATATATAATACCATACTATTAAAATCCTACGTACTATTGAAAAAAAAAACGGATGTTAAGCGCTTTCACTCTTTTATTAATAAAGTTCTGATGATGCTCTAGTTAGCAATAAAAGAGCGAAAGCGCTTAACATCTGTTCCGACTCCTAGTGTTTCTTCCTTCTCTAGTTCTAGTAGAAGTCATTTTATTTTATATATAATACCATGCTGTGGTGCTCTTACAAAGACATATATAACACTATGCTGTGCTGCTCTTACACAGACATATGTAATAACATGGTTTGCTGTTCTTACACAGACATATATAATACCATGCTGTGGTGCTCTTACACAGACATATATAACACTATGCTGTGCTGCTCTTACACAGACATATGTAATAACATGGTTTGCTGTTCTTACACAGACATATATAATACCATGCTGTGCTGCTCTTACACAGACATATATAATATCATGCTGTGCTGCTGTTACACAGACATATATTATACCATGCTGTGATGCTCTTACACAGACATATATAATACCATGCTGTGCTGCTCTTACACAGACATATATAAAATCATGGAGTGCTGCTCTTTCACAGACATATATAATACCATGGTGTGCTGCTCTTACACAGACATATATAATACCATAATGTGCAGCTCTTACACAGACATATATAATACCATGCTGTGCTACTCTTACACAGACATATATAATACCATGGTGTGTGTTGCTCTTACACAGACATATATAATACCATGCTGTGCTACTCTTACACAGACATATATAATACCATGGTGTGTGTTGCTCTTACACAGACATATATAATACCATGACGTGCTGCGCTTACTCATACATATTTAATAACATGGTGTGCTGCTCTTACACAGACATATATAATACCATGGTGTGCTGCGCTTACACAGTCATATATAATATCATGCTGTGCTGCTCTTACACAGACATATATAATACCATGCTGGGCTGCTCTTACACAGACATATATAATATCATGGTGTGCTGCTCTTACATGGACATATATAATACCATGGTGTGCTGCTCTTACACAAACTTATATATTATCATGTTGTGATGCTCTTACACAGACATATATAATACCATGCTGGGCTGCTCTTACATGGACATATATAATACCATGGTGTGCTGCTCTTACACAAACTTATATATTATCATGTTGTGATGCTCTTACACAGACATATATAATACCATGCTGGGCTGCTCTTACACGGACATATATAATACCATGGTGTGCTGCTCTTATACAAACATATATAATACCATGCTGTGCTGCTCTTACACAGTCATATACAATACCATGGTGTGATGCTCTTTACACAGACATATATAATACCATGCCATGCAGCTCTTACACAGACATATATAATCCCACGGTGTGCTACTCTTATGCAGACATATATAATACCATGTCTTGCTTCTCTTAAACACACATATATAATACCATGGTGTGCTGCTGTTAAACAGACATATATAATACCATGGTGTGCTGCTCTTACACAGACATATCTAATGCTATTCTGTTCTGCTCTTTCACAGGTATATATAATACCATGGTGTGCTGCTCTTTCACAGACATATATAATACCATGGTGTGTTGCTCTTACATTCACATATATAATGCCCTTTTGTGCTGCTCTTACACAGACATATATAATACCATGGTGTACTGCTGTTACACAGACGTGTATGTATGTATATGTATATATATATATATATATATATATATATATATATATATATATATATATATATATATATATATATATCTATATAATACCATGGTGTGCTGTTCTTACACAGACATATATAATACCATGCTGTGCTACTCTTACACGGACATATATAATGCCATGCTGTGCAGCTCTTACACATAAATAATACGATGCTGTGCTGCCCTTACACCATGATGTGCTGCTGTTACACAGATATATATAATACCATGCTGTGCTGCATTAACACAGACATAAATAATACCATGCTGTGCTGCTCTTACACAGACATATATTACCATGGTGTGCTGCTCTTACACAGACATATATATTACCATGGTGTGCTGCTCTTACACAGACATATATAATACCATGGTGTACAGCTCTTACACAGACATATATATAATACCACGCTGTGCTGCTCTTACACAGACATGTATAATACCATGCTGTGCAGCTCTTACACAGACATATATATAATACCATGCTGTGCTGCTCTTACACAGACATATATAATACCATGATGTGCTGCTTTTACACAGACATATATAATACAATGGTGTGCTGCTCTTACGCAGACATATATAATACCATGCTGTGCTGCTCATGACCATACATATATAATACCATAAGTTTGCTGCTCTTACATGGACATATACAATGCCATAATGTGCTGTTCTTACACAAGCATTTATAATACCATGCTCTGCTGCTCTTACACAGACATATATGTATAATACCATGGTGTGCTGTTCTTACACAGAAATATATAATATCAGGCTTTGCTGTTCTTACACAGACATATATAATACCATGGTGTGCGGCTCTTATACGGACATATATAATGCCATGTTGTGCTGCTCTTACACAAACATATATAATATCATACTGTGCTGCTCTTACACAGACATACATAATGCCATGGTGTGCTTCTCTTACACAGACATATATAATACCACTGTGTGCTGCTGTTACACAGACATATATAATACCATGGTGTGCTGCTCTTACACAGACATATATAATACCATGCTGTGCTGCTGTTACACAGACATATAAAATACCATGGTGTGCTGCTCTTACACAGACATAAATAATACCATGCTGTGCTGCTCTTACATAGACATATATAATACCATACTGTGTTGCTCTTACACAGACATATATAATACCATGCTGAGCTGCTCTTACACGGACATATATAATGCCATATTGTGCTGCTCTTATACAGACATATATAATACAATGCTGTGTTGCTCTTAGATGGACATGTATAATACCAGGGTGTGCTGCTCTTACACTGACATCTATAATACTATGCTACGCGGCTCTTGCACGGCCGTATATAATGCCATGCTGTGCTGCTCTTACAAAGACAGATATAATACCATGGTGTGCTGCTCTTACATGGACATATATAATACCATAGTGTGTTGCTCCTTCAAAGACATATATATAATACCATGGTGTGCTGCTCCTGCACGGACATTTATAATACCATGATGTGCTGCTCTTAAACGGACATATATAATACCATGGTGTGCTGCTCTTACATGGACATATATAATGTCTTGGTGAGCTAATCTTAAATGGATGTATATAATACCATGCTCTACTGCTCTTACCCAGACAAATATAATACCATGGTGTGCTGCTCTTTCACGGACATATATAATACCATGGTGAGCCTCTCTTATGCAGACATTACTTAAAGTATTCAAAAATATAGAATCCGATAATCTTTATCTAGACTCTTGTCTTGCTCATAAAATTGTACCTCGAGGCTTATGCTTCATGAAATTCCCTAACATCGCATCTAAGAATGACAAGTTGTATGAAACTCTTAAAGCCTTGTTTAATGAGACTGGCCTTAAAACTTTAAGCATAGTTAATGATGACAACAAGGTTCACATTGCAGAACTAAAAGCTCAGATTGGTGACTTGAATTCGAAAATTTTACAGAACCATGAATTTGATATGCATGAGCATTTGTATCGAGGAATCCACCAGAGAGTGGACAGACATGTTGATTCCTTAGTTAAAAGGAAAAAACAAAAACTCAACAGGGATTTGTACCATTATCAAAATGGTACAGCATATCCTGTTAGAAAGTTTAACAACTCTTTTCTGCCACCACGGCAGTTCCTGCACTTCACTGCAGAAACTAACGGCTACCAGAGAACAAAAAACAGAGCTGTTTACAAGTCTGGTTACCATGGTAACCACCACCTAAGCAGAGGCAGAAGCTTCATTAGGAATCCTAATACGTACACTACTGTTGTACGCTCTACCAGCAGATTTTCTGCTAATAGAAGAGTTAATGATTATTTTGCTGCTAGTACAGCTCGTACATCATTTAATTCAATCAGTTCACACAGTCAGTCCCCATATATGACACAGCAGCATACTCGTTCGCCCAACCAACCACCTAACCAGCCTACTAACCAGCCTAGTATCCAGTCTCTACATCCAAGTCCAAACAGATCCAATGATTTTTTTACCACCAGAAAACAACATGAACATCAACAACGGCGAAAGCATAATGAATCCACCTGGTATGGACAATACAGAAACTGTTTTCAGAGGAAAGAGAAAGGGAAGAGCCAGAAATATCCACACCAGCAAGAAACCACAGAGGTTTTTAACCACAGGATCGAGGATCATCATGAGGAGCCTGTCAAGGACTTAGTCTCTATCCCTTCACCTACTTTTCACTTCTACTACTGGTTCTCCGAAAGGGACTCATTATTGTTCATCAGATGTTAAACTGAAAACTTCTTTACAGCAAATGGATGCTGCAGCCTTTAATCTGACAGACAGACAATTTTCTGACACTCATTTGAAATTATTGCATAAAGGGTTCAATTTTATTCCAGCGCAAAGAGCTTATTTGCCAGATTTGATCCTAGACCTTAAACTTTATGCAAGGAAGCTAAATTTGTGTTTTTACATAGCAACTCACAGCATGCTGACCATGACAGATTTAAACCTATGAATAACACTACACCTAACAATGATTCAGAGTATAGTTCTGAATCTGATGCATCTGACTTTACTACTGACAACTACAACTCACAACACCTTACCACTCTCAAACCCAAACGTTTGTATAACCCAGCACTTAACCACTCCATTCAAGCTTTCCTTAAGGTCTGTGAACGAGATTTAAGAAGGCTATGTCAGTCTGATAACACAGATAAATGGTTTAACCTTTCTGATGCTGAAAGAAAAGATTTAACAGATTTCACCCAAGATAAATCTCAATGCATCATGCGTGCAGATAAGGGAACAGGGCTAGTTCTTATGGAACAAGACACTTACATACAAAAAATAGAGAATGCTTTACACAACAATGATTTCTTCACTCAGATAGATATACACTCAGTGAATAAACACTTTGTTAAAGTTGACAACATCTTAAAAAGTTTACATTTAACTAATGCCATCTCTTTTGAAGAATTTATGTTTATGTCAGTTCCCTCACCTAATTTAGGAAGATTATTTGGTATTCTGAAAATTCATAAAAATGTGTCAGACCCTACTTTTAGACATCATTTCAAATAGAAAGACCAAAACAGAAAAAAATGCTGATTATTTAGACAGCATTCTTAATCCATTAGTACAAAAAACTAATAATTATTTAAGAGATTCTTGGGCGTTTTTAGATGAATTGTTCCACAACAAAGATGGTTTGTCTGATTGCATTTTAGTTACCCTCGATGTTGTGGAGCTTTACACAAATATTCCACATAAAGAGGGTTTACAACTATTTAGATTATTTCTCACGAAATATACTTCTTTTTCTTCCACTAAAATCAACACATTATACACACTGGTTAAAATTGTTTTAAATAATTTCCTTTTTTTCAAAGATATACAAACAAATCAAAGGCATAGCCATGGGTTCGAAACTTGCACCTGCTTTTGCAAGCATTGTATTAAGCACTTGGGAAATGGAAAACGTACATACTTTAAATAACTTTCATCTGATTCATGTTTATAAAAGATTTACTGACGATATTTTTTTTGCATGGAGGGTCAACCAAACCTCTTTAGACAAGTTTATATTAGATATGAAAGAAAGCATTGGTTTTTTGAATCTGATAATATCTGATTGTGGTTCTTCTATTTCATTTCTAGATACTAAAATCAGTATTCTGCCATCTAAAACAATATGTTCAAATATTTACAGGAAGGATACTTATAAGAATAACCTGCTTGACTTTTCCAGCTCTCATCCATTTTTCATGAAGAAAAACCTTGTCAGAAGTCAGTTTATACGTATTTCCAGAATCATTAGTCATGACCAAGATTTTTATACTAATGCTACACTGTTAAAAAAGATGTTTCTAAGAAGGAATTACCCTGAGTAGTTAATTGATTCTATTTACACTGAAGTAGCATCTGAGAGATACACAAAACATTTACCTATTTTACTATTTGGATTCAAACCTATGTCTGCCAAGCATGATACTACCAACAGATCTCTTAGTTTTCCTTTACCCATCTCTAGGGACATGTTTCATATAAGGAATATTATTTCTAATAATTGGGACTTGTTAACTGAATCTCAGCTTATGACCACAGCTATTGGCACCTCTCCTTCTTTTTCTTTTAAAAGAACAAGAACCATCAGAATGAATCTGGAAAATAGAGATTCTCCTTTTTTGATTAATAGTACACAGACATCTAATGCACCATTAGGTATGCATTCTTGTAAGAAATGTGTAGTTTGCCCTTATATTTTATCAGGAACACGATACACTTTTCCCCACTGTAACTATACCATTAGATATTCCAAACATTTTTTCTGTCATACAACAGCAGTAGTATATGCAGGTATTTGTGAAACTTGATCTGCCTTTTATATTGGGAAAACAGCTAGGAAGCTCTCCGACAGGATTAAGGAACATCTAGGAGCAAATAGAACCAATAATATGAACAATGCCCTAGCTAAACATAGCATTGCATGCACCTCTTTTAAGAAATTTCATTTTATTATTTTAGAACAAGTTGAATGTTTTTTGGGGGATTGGGAATTGTATCTTGAATTAAAGGAACTTAAATGGCAGCTGCGTCTTTATTCTGAAGTGTTTCCTGGGTTGAATGAGAGTGTCAACATCAAATGTGCTTTAAGATGGAACTCTTAGGAGTGCTTTACACATATGAATATGAATATGCATTCCTGTGCACAAATATGAATATGCATTCCTGTGTATACATATTCATACTAGTCTCACATTTTAAACTATTTCATTGGCACTGTTTGAATGTTACATTGACATTTCATTGGTTTCTGTACTAATGTTTTGATTTGATTCATTGGTTACTGTACTTATATGTGATTTGTTATGCATTATACTGTATGTGTTTGAAAATTTGGTTATTCTGAAGAAGCTCTTTCATCTAATAAGAGTGAAAGCTTAATAGAACTGTTCGGTGCCTGCAAGTTTTATTTACTACACAGTTTATTGTTTTATAATAGAAGAAGTTTTATTTATATATTATAGCATGGTGTGCTGGTCTTACATGGACATATACAATACCATGCTGTGCTGCTCTTACAAAGACATATATAATACCATGCTGTGCTGCTCTTACACGGACATATATATAATACCATGGTGTGCTGCTCTTACACAGACATATATAATATCATGCTGTGCTGCTGTTACACAGACATATATAATACTATGGTGTGCTGCTCTTACACTAACATATATAATACCATGGTGTGCTGCTCTTACACTGACATATGTAATACCATGGTGAGCTGCTCTTACACAGACATATATAATACCATGCTGTGCTGCTCTTGCACAGACATATATAATACCTTGGGTTTGCTGCTCTTACAGGGACATATATAATGCCACGATGTGCTGCTCTTACACAGACATTTATAATGCCGTGCTCTGCTGCTCTTACACAGATATATATATATATATATATATATATATATATATATATATATATATATATATATATATATATGTATAATACCATGGTGTGCTGGTCTTACACAGACATATATAATACCATGCTTTGCTGCTCATACACAGACATATATAATCCCATGGTGTGCTGCTCTTACACAGACGTATATAATACCATGGTGTACTGCTCTTACACAGACATATATAGTACCATGCCGTACTGCTCTTACACAGACATATACAATACCATGGTGTGCTGCTCTTACACAGACATATATAATACCATGCTGTGCTGCTCTTACACAGACATATATATAATAAAATGGTGGGCTGCGCTTACACGGACATATACAACAGCATGGTGAGCTGCTCTTACATGGATATATATAATACCATACTATTAAAATCCTACGTACTATTGAAGAAAAAAATTTACAAAATAAAACGACTTCTACTAGAACTAGAGAAGGAAGAAACACTAGGAGTCGGAATGGATGTTAAGCGCTTTCACTCTTATTAATAAAGTTCTGATGACGCTCTAGTTATCAATAAAAGAGTGAAAGCACTTAACATCCGTTCTGACTCCTAATGTTTCTTCCTTCTCTAGTTCTAGTAGGAGTCATTTTATTTTATATATAATACCATGCTGTGGTGCTCTTACACAGACATATATAATACCATGCTGTGCTGCTCTTACACAGACATATATAATATCATGCTGTGCTGCTCTTACACAGACATATATAATACCATGCTGTGGTGCTCTTACACAGACATATATAATACCATGCTGGGCATCTCTTACACAGACATATATAATACCATGCTGTGCTGCTCTTACACAGACATATATAATACCATGGTGTGCTGCTCTTACACAGACATATATAATACCATGACGTGCTGCGCTTACTCATACATATTTAATAACATGGTGTGCTGCTCTTACACAGACATATATAATACCATGCTGTGCTGCTCTTACACAGACATATATAATACCATGGTGTGCTGCTCTTACACAGACATATAATACCATGCTGTGCAACTCTTACACAGACATATATAATACCATGGTGTGCTGCTCGTACACAGACATATATAATACCATGACGTGCTGTGCTTACTCATACATCTTTAATAACATGGTGTGCTGCTCTTACACAGACATATATATAATGCCATGCTGTACTGCTCTTACACATATATAAATCCACGCTGTGCTGCTCTTACACAGACATATATAATATCATGGTGTGCTGCTCTTACACAAACATATATAATACCATGGTGTGATGCTCTTACACAGACATATATAATACGATGCTGGGCTGCTCTTACACAGACATATATATAATACCACACTGTCCTGCTCTTACACAGACATATATAATACCATGGTGTGCTGCTCTTACACAAACATATATAATACCATGCTATGCTGCTCTTACACAGACATATATAATGCCATGCTGTGCTGCTCTTACACAGTCATATACAATACCATGGTGTGCTGCTCTTACACAGACATATATAATACCATGCTGTGCTGCTCTTACACAGACATATATAATACCATGGTGTGCTGCTCTTACACAGACATACATAATACCATGCCATGCAGCTCTTACACAGACATATATAATACCATGGTGTGCTACTCTTATGCAGACTTATATAATACCACGTCTTGCTTCTCTTATACACACATATATAATACCATGGTGTGATGCTCTTACACAGACATATATAATACCATGGTGTGCTGCTCTTACACAGACATATCTAATGCTATTCTGTTCTGCTCTTTCACAGGTATATATAATACCATGGTGTGCTGCTCTTACACAGATGTATATAATACCATGGTGTGCTGCTCTTACATTCACATATATAATGCCCTTTTGTGCTGCTCTTGCACAGACATATATAATAACATGGTGTGCTGCTGTTACACAGACATATATATATATATATATATATATATATATATATATATATATATATATATATAATACCATAGTGTGCTGTTCTTGCACAGACATATATAATAACATGGTGTGCTGCTGTTACACAGACATATATAATACTATGGTTTGCTGCTCTTACACAGACATATATAGTACCATGGTGTGCTGCTCCTACACAGACATAAATAATGCCATGCTGTGCAGCTCTTACACATTAATAATACCATGCTGTGCTGCCCTTACACAAAGATATATAATACCATGCCG
This sequence comes from Protopterus annectens, assembly GCF_019279795.1. Taxonomy (NCBI): domain Eukaryota; kingdom Metazoa; phylum Chordata; order Ceratodontiformes; family Protopteridae; genus Protopterus; species Protopterus annectens. The sequence continues at coordinate 20,972,460 of NC_056733.1, forward strand.
TGCTGCTCTTACAAAGACAAATATAATATCATGGTGTGATGCTCTTGCACAGACATATATCATACCATGGTGTGCTGCTCTTACACAGAAATGTATAATAACATGCTGTGCTGCCCTTACACAGACATATATAATACCATGGTGTGCTGCTGTTACACAGACATATATAATACCATGGTGTGCTGCTCTTACACAGACATATATAATACCATGCTGAGCTGCTCTTACACGGACATATATAATGCCATGTTGTGCTGCTCTTACACAGACATATATAATGCAATGCTGTGTTGCTCTTACACGGATATATATAATACCAGGGTGTGCTGCTCTTACACGGACATATATATTATCATGCTGTGCTGCTCTTCCCAAGACATATACAATACCATGCTGTGCTGCTCTTACACAGTCATCTATAATACTATGCTATGTGGCTCTTGCACGGCCATATACAATGCCATGCTGTGCTGCTCTTACAAAGACAGATATAATACCATGGTGTGCTGCTCTTACATGGACATATATAATACCATACTGTGTCGCTCCTTCAAAGACATATATAATACCATGGTGTGCTGCTCCTGCACGGACATTTATAATACCATGATGTGCTGCTCTTAAACGGACATATATAATACCATGGTGTGCTGCTCTTACATGGACATATATAATACCATGCTCTACTGCTCTTACAGTGTGCTGCTCTTACATGGACATATATAATGCCATGGTGAGCTAATCTTACATGGATATATATAATACCATGCTCTATTGCTCTTACCCAGACAAATATAATACCATGGTGTGCTGCTTTTTCACGGACATATATAATACCATGGTGAGCCTCTCTTATGCAGACATATATTATAGCATGGTGTGCTGGTCTTACATGGACATATACAATAACATGCTGTGCTGCTCTTACACAGACATATATAATAGCATGCTGTGCTGCTCTTACATGGACATATATATAATACCATGGTGTGCTGCTCTTACACAGACATATATAATACCATGGTGTGCTGCTCTTACATGGATATATATATAATACCATGCTGTGCTGCTCTTACACAGACATACATAATACCATGCCGTGCAGCTATTACACACACATATATAATACCATGGTGTGCTACTCTTACGCAGACATATACAATACCATGTCTTGCTTCTCTTATACAAACATATATAATACCATGGTGTGCTGCTCTTACACAGTCATATCTAATACTATTCTGTTCTGCTCTTTCACAGGTATATATAATACCATGGTGTGCTGCTCTTACACAGATGTATATAATACCATGGTGTGCTGCTCTTACATTCACATATATAATGCCTATCTGTGCTGCTCTTACACAGACATATATAATAAAATGGTGACCTGCTCTTACACAGACATATATAATACCTTGCTGTGCTACTCTTACAGAGATATATATCTATATATATATATATATATATATATATATATATATATATATATATATATATATATGATACCATGGTGTGCTGCTCTTACACGGACATATATAATACCATGGTGTGGTGCTCTTACACGGACATATATAATACCATGGTGTGCTGCTCTTACATGGACATATATAATGCCATGCAGTGCTGCTCTTACACAGACATATATAATACAATGCTGTGCTGCTCTTACAAGGACATATATAATACCATGGTCTGCTGCTCTTACATGGACATATATAATACCATTTTATGCTGCTCTTACAAAGACATATGTAATACCATTTTATGCTGCTCTTACAAAGACATATATAATACCATGCTGTGCTGCTCTTACACAGACATATATAATACCATGCTGAGCTGCTCTTACACGGACATATTTAATGCCATGCTATGCTGCTCTTACACATATATAATACCATGCTGTGCTGCTCTTACACACACATATATAATACCATGGTGTGCTGCTCTTTCACATTTATAATACCATGCTGTGTGCTCTTACACAGACATATATAATACCATGGTGTGCTGCTCTTACATGGACATATATAATACCATGCTGTGCTGTTCTTACACAGGCATATATAATACCATGGTTTGCTGTTCTTGAACGGACATATATAATACTATGGTGAGCTGCTCTTACACAGACATATATAATACCATGCTGTGCTGCTCTTAAACGGGCATCAATAATACCATGTTGTGCTGCTCTTACACAGACATATATAAAACCATGCTGTGCTGCTCTTACAAGGATATATATAATACCATGCTGTGCTGCTCTTACGCAGACATATATATATATATATATATATATATATATATGGATCTACCTTTAGTAGCTCGACATTAAACAGATATAATACCATGAAGATCGCAAGTCTTACACAGACATATATAATACCATGCTGTGCTGCTCTTAAAGACATATAAGTACCATGTTGGTGCTCTGTACAAGACATATATAATACCATGGTGTGCTGCTCTTAGGGACATATATAATACCATGCTGTGCTGCTCTTACATGGACATATATAATACCATGGTGTGCTGCTCTTACATGGACATATAATACCATGCTGTGCTGCTCTTACAAGACATATATATAATACCATGGTGTGCTGCTCTACAGTGGCATATATAATACCATCTGTTCGCTCTTTTAACATGTCGATCTACTAAGGTAGATCCATATATATATATATATATATAAAAGCATGGTGTGCTGCTCTTACTCGGACATATGTAATACCATGCTGTGCTGCTCTTACACAGACATATATAATGAAATGGTGACCTGCTCTTACACAGACATATATAATACCATGCTGAGCTGCTCTTACACAGACATATATAATACCATGGTGTGCTGCTGTTACACAGACATATATAATGCCATGCTGTGCTGCCCTTTCACATACATATATATAATACCATGGTGTGCTGCTCTTACACGGACATATATAATACTATGGTGAGCTGCTTTTACATGGATATATATAATGCAATGCTGTGCTGCTATTACACAGACATATTTAATACCATGGTGTGCTGCTTTTACACAGGCATGTATAATATCATGGTGTGCTGTTCTTACACAGACATATATAATACCATGGTGTGCTGCTTTTACACAGACATGTATAATACCATGTTGTGCTGTTCTTACATGGACATATAAAATCCCATGGTGTGCTGGTCTTGGGTATTTGAAAGGATGAGACAACTGGAAAGGGGTGGGGATTGGGAATCCAGGTTGGAGTTTAGAAAGTTGATTTGGCAATTGCATTTAGATGCTTGTGTTCCACCTGGACTAAACAACCACATTTCTTTAACCCCAGCCTTTGGGTTAAGAGCTAATAGATGTTAAGGAACAGCTCTTTATTTTCTTGTACAACCAAACATTATTTTTTATTGTATTTTTAATGCATTTAGACTATTTTTTGTGCAATTATTCTTTATGTCTATACAACACAGCTGAAATGTTTTGGTTACATAATGCCATGGTGTGTTGCTATTACATGGACATATATAATACCATGCTGTGCTGCTCTTACACAGACATATATAATACCATTGTGTGCTGCTCTTACACAGACATATATAATACCATGCTGTGCTACTCTTATACAGACATATATAATACCATGGTGTGCTGCTCTTACACAGACATATATAATACCATGGTGTGCTGCTCTTACACAGACATATATAATACCATGGTGTGCTGCTCTTACACAGACATATATAATACCATGGTGTGCTGGTCTTACACGGACATATAAAATCCCATGGTGTGCTGTTCTTGGGTATTTGAAATGATGAGACAACTGGAAAGGGGTATTGATTGGGAATCCAGGTTGGAGTTTAGAGAGTTGATTTGGCAATTGCATTTAGATGCATGTGTTTCAGCTGGACTAAACAACCACATTTCTTTAACCCCAGCTTTGGGGTTAAGAGCTAATAGATGTTAAGGAACAATTCTTTATTTTCTTGTACAACCAAACATTATTTTTTAATGTATTTTTTAATGCATTTAGACTATTTTTTGTGCACTTATTCTTTATGTCTATACAACACAGCTGAACTGTTTTTGTTACATAATGCCATGGTGTGTTGCTATTACATGGACATATATGATACCATGCTGTGGTGCTGTTACATAGACATATATAATATCATGGTGTGCTGCTCTTACTCAGACATATATAATACCATGGTATGCTGCTCTTACATGGACATATATAATACCATGCTGTGGTGCTCTTACATAGACATATATAATATCATGGTGTGCTGCTCTTACATGGGCATATATAATACCATGGTGACCTGCTCTTACACAGACATATATAATACCATCCCGTGCTGCTCTAACACAGACAAAAATATAATACCATGGTGTGCTGGTCTTACACAGGCATATATAAAACAGTATTGTGTTGCTCTTACACAGATATATATATATATATATATATATATATATATATATATATATATGTATATATACACCATAGTGTGCTGCTCTTACACAGACATATATAATACCATGCTGTTTTGCTCTTACACCAACATATATATATAATACCATGGTGTGCTGCTTTTACACGAATATATATAATACCATAGTGAGCTGCTTTTACATGGATATATATAATACCATGCTGTGCTGCTCTTACACAGTCATATTTAATACCATGGTGTGCTGCTCTTACACAGACATCTATAACATCATGGTGTTCTCCTCTTACACAGACATATATAAGACCATACTGTGCTGCTCTTACACAGACATATATAACATCATGGTGTTCTGCTCTTACACAGACATATATAAGACCATACTGTGCTGCTCTTACACAGACATATGTAATATCATGTTGACCTGCTCTTACACGGACATATATAATGCCATGCTGTTTTGCTCTTACACCAACATATATATATAATACCATGGTGTGCTGCTTTTACACGAATATATATAATACCATGCTGTGCTGCTCTTACACAGTCATATTTAATACCATGGTGTGCTGCTCTTACACAGACATTTATAAGACCATACTGTGCTGCTCTTAGACAGACATATATAATACCATACTGTGCTGCTCTTACACAGACATATGTAATATCATGTTGATCTGCTCTTACACGGACATATATAATGCCATGCTGTGCTGCTCTTACACAGGCATTTATAATACCATGTTGTTCATCTCTTACACGGACATATATAATCCCATGGTGTGCTGGTCTTGGGTACTTGAAAAGGTGAAACAACAGGAAAGGGGTGGGGATTGGGAATCCAGGTTGGAGTTTAGAGAGTTGATTTGGCAATTGCATTTAGATGCTTGTGTTCCACCTGGATTAAACAACAACATTTCTTTAACCACAGCCTTGAGCTTAAGAGCTAATAGATATTAAGGAAAAGCTCTTTATTTTCTTCTACAACCAAACATTATTTTTTAATGTATTTTTAATGCATTTAGACTTTTTTTATACACTTATACTTTACGTCTATATTTACAACACATTTTTATGATGTATTGATATAGAAACACGCTAGTATAAATATGTTTTTTAATATGAGAACTGTGATGTGTTTTGGTGATGTAGGGATTGTATTGTCCAATAGGAAGTGGGAGCTGGTTATTTAATGAAAAACAAACTGTGTATGATTGATTCTGAAGAAGTTTCTGGTCTGTGGAAATGAAAGTGCTAAATCCATGTTTAAATTAAATATAATTATTTCACCTAAAAGTGGTTTTATGTTTTTTCATCGGGAACCCTTTATTGGCACTGGTAAAGTCAGCTGAAGTGTTTTGGTTACATAATATCATGGTGTGCTGCTATTAAATGGACATATATAATACCATGGTGTGCTACTCTTGCATAGACATACATAAGAACATGCTGTGCTGCTCTTACACAGCCATATATAATACCATGGTGTGCTGCTCTTACACGAACATATATAATGCCATGCTGTAGTTCTCTTACATAGACATATAATATCATGGTGTGCTGCTCTTACACAGACATATATAATACCATGCTGACCTCCTCTTACACAGACGTATATAATACCATGCTGTGCTGCTCTTACACAGACATATGTAATGCTATGCTGTGCTGCTCTTACACAGACATATATAATACCATGCTGTGCTGCTCTTACACAGACATATATAATACCATGGTGTGCTGCTGTTATACAGACACATATAATACCATGGTGTGCTGCTCTTACACGGACATATATAATACCATGCTGACCTCCTCTTACACAGACGTATATAATACCATGGTGTGCTGCTCTTACACAGACATATATAATACCATGCTGTGTTGCTCTTACACAGACATATATAATACCATGCTGGGCTGCTCTTACACAGACATATATAATACCATGGTGTGCTGCTCTTACACAGACATATATAATACCATGGTGAGCTGCTCTTACACAGACATATATAATACCATGCTGTGCTACTCTTATACAGACATATATAATACCATGGTGTGCTGCTCTTACACAGACATATATAATACCATGGTGTGCTTCTCTTACATGGATATATATAATACCATGCTGAGCTGCTCTTACAAAGACATATATAATACCATGGTGTGCTGCTGTTACACAGACATATATAATACCATGGTGAGCTGCTCTTACATGGATATATATAATACCATGGTGAGCTGCTCTTAGACAGAAATATATAATACTATGCTGTGCTGCTCGTACATGGACATATATAATACCGTGCTGTGCTGCTCTTACACAGACATATATAATACCGTGCTGTGCTGCTCTTACACAGACATATATAATACCGTGCTGTGCTGCTCTTACACAGACATATATAATACCATGCTGTGCTGCTCTTACACAGACATATATAATACCATGGTGTGCTGCTCTTACACAGACATATATAATACCATGCTGTGCTTCTCTTACACAGACATATATAATACCACTGTGTGCTGCTGTTACACAGACATATATAATACCATGGTGTGCTGCTCTTACACAGACATATATAATACCATGCTGTGCTGCTCTTACACAGACATATATAATACCATGCTGTGCTGCTCTTACACAGACATATATAATACCATGCTGTGCTGCTCTTACACAGACATATATAATACCATGCTGTGCTGCTCTTACACTAACATATATAATACCATGGTGTGCTGCTCTTACACTGACATATGTAATACCATGGTGAGCTGCTCTTACACAGACATATATAATACCATGCTGTGCTGCTCTTACACAGACATATATAATCCCATGGTGAGCTGCTCTTATACAGACATATATAATACCATGCTGTGCTGCTCTTACACAGACATATATAATACCACTGTGTGCTGCTGTTACACAGACATATATAATACCATGGTGTGCTGCTCTTACACAGACATATATAATACCATGCTGTGCTGCTCTTACACAGACATATATAATACCATGCTGTGCTGCTCTTACACAGACATATATAATACCATGCTGTGCTGCTCTTACACAGACATATATAATACCATGCTGTGCTGCTCTTACACAGACATATATAATACCATGCTGTGCTGCTCTTACACAGACATATATAATACCATGCTGTGCTGCTCTTACACTAACATATATAATACCATGGTGTGCTGCTCTTACACTGACATATGTAATACCATGGTGATCTGCTCTTACACAGACATATATAATACCATGCTGTGCTGCTCTTACACAGACATATATAATACCATGGTGTGCTGCTCTTACACAGACATATATAATACCATGCTGTGCTGCTCTTACACTAACATATATAATACCATGCTGTGCTGCTCTTACACAGACATATATATAATACCATGCTGTGCTGCTCTTACACTAACATATATAATACCATGGTGTGCTGCTCTTACACTGACATATGTAATACCATGGTGAGCTGCTCTTACACAGACATATATAATACCATGGTGTGCTGCTCTTACACTGACATATATAATACCATGGTGAGCTGCTCTTACACAGACATATATAATACCATGCTGTGCTGCTCTTACACTAACATATATAATACCATGCTGTGCTGCTCTTACACAGACATATATATAATACCATGCTGTGCTGCTCTTACACTAACATATATAATACCATGGTGTGCTGCTCTTACACTGACATATGTAATACCATGGTGAGCTGCTCTTACACAGACATATATAATACCATGCTGTGCTGCTCTTACACAGACATATATATATAATACCACGCTGTGCTGCTCTTACACAGACATATATAATACCATGGTGTGCTGCTGTTACACAGACATATATAATACCATGCTGTGCTGCTCTTACACTAACATATATAATACCATGCTGTGCTGCTCTTACACAGACATATATATAATACCATGCTGTGCTGCTCTTACACTAACATATATAATACCATGGTGTGCTGCTCTTACACTGACATATGTAATACCATGGTGAGCTGCTCTTACACAGACATATATAATACCATGCTGTGCTGCTCTTACACAGACATATATAATACCATGGTGTGCTGCTCTTACACTGACATATATAATACCATGGTGAGCTGCTCTTACACTGACATATATAATACCATGGTGAGCTGCTCTTACACTGACATATATAATACCATGGTGAGCTGCTCTTACACAGACATATATAATACCATGGTGTGCTGCTCTTACACTGACATATATAATACCATGGTGAGCTGCTCTTACACTGACATATATAATACCATGGTGAGCTGCTCTTACATGGATATATATAATACCATGGTGAGCTGCTCTTACACAGACATATATAATACCATGGTGTGCTGCTCTTACACTGACATATATAATACCATGGTGAGCTGCTCTTACACAGACATATATAATACCATGGTGTGTGTTGCTCTTACACAGACATATATAATACCATGACGTGCTGCGCTTACTCATACATATTTAATAACATGGTGTGCTTCTCTTACACAGACATATATAATACCGTGCTGTGCTGCTCTTACACAGACATATATAATCCCATGGTGTGCTGCTGTTACACAGACATATATAATCCCATGGTGTGCTGGCCTTGGGTACTTGAAAGGGTGAGACAAAGGAAATGGGTGGGGATTGGGAATCCCGGTTGGAGTCCTGAGAGTTGATCTGGCAATTGCATTTAGATGCTTGTGTTCCACCTGGACTAAACGACCACATTTCCTTTTACCCCAGCCTTGAGGTTAAGAGCTAATAGATATTAAGGAACAGATCTTTATTTTCTTGTACAACCAAACATTATTTTTTAATGTATTTTTAATGCATTTAGATGATTTGTTATGCATTTATACTTTACGTCTATATTTACAACACATTTTTGATGTATTGATATATAAACACTCTAGTTTAAGTTTGTTTTTTAATATGAGAAATATGATGTATTTTGGTGATGTAGGGATTGAATTTTCCAATAGGAAGTCAGAGCTGGTTATTTAATGAACAACAAACTGTGTATGATTGATTCTGAAGACGTTTCTGGTTTGTGGAAACAAAAGTGCTAAATCTATATTTAAATTAAATATAATTATTTTACCTAAAAGTGGTTTTATGTTTTTTCATCGGGAACCCATTACTTACACTGGTAAAGTCAGCTGTAGTGTTTTGGTTACATAATACCATGGTGTGCTGCTCTTATACAGACATATATAATACCATGGTTTGCTGCTCTTACATGGACATACATAATACCATGCTATGCTGCTCTTACACAGACATATATAATACCATGGTGACCTGCTCTTACACAGACATATATAATACCATGCTGTGCTGCTCTTACACAGACATATATAATACCATGCTGTGCTGCTCTTACACAGACATATATAATACCATGGTGAGCTGCTCTTACACAGACATATATAATACCATGGTGACCTGCTCTTACACAGACATATATAATACCATGCTGTGCTGCTCTTACACAGACATATATAATACCATGGTGAGCTGCTCTTACACAGACATATATAATACCATGCTGTGCTGCTCTTACACAGACATATATAATACCATGCTGTGCTGCTCTTACACAGACATATATAATACCATGGTGAGCTGCTCTTACACAGACATATATAATACCATGGTGAGCTGCTCTTACACAGACATATATAATACCATGCTGTGCTGCTCTTACACAGACATATATAATACCATGCTGTGCTGCTCTTACACAGACATATATAATACCATGGTGAGCTGCTCTTACACAGACATATATAATACCATGGTGAGCTGCTCTTACACAGACATATATAATACCATGCTGTGCTGCTCTTACACAGACAAATATAATACCATGGTGAGCTGCTCTTACACAGACATATACAATACCATGCTGTGCTGCTCTTACATAGAAATATATACTACCATAGTGAGCTGCTTTTACATGGATATATATAATACCATGGTGAGCTGCTCTTACACAGACATATATAATACCGTGCTGTGCTGCTCTTACACAGACAAATATAATACCATGGTGAGCTGCTCTTACACAGACATATACAATACCATGCTGTGCTGCTTTTACATGGATATATATAATACCATGGTGAGCTGCTCTTACACAGACATATACAATACCATGCTGTGCTGCTTTTACATGGATATATATAATACCATGCCGTGCTGCTCTTACACAGACATATATAATGCCATGGTGTGCTGCTCTTACACAGAGATATATAATACCATGCATTGCTGTGCTTACACAGACATATGTAATGCCATGCTGTGCTGCTCTTACATAGAAATATATAATACCATGGTGAGCTGCTCTTACACAGACATATATAATACCATGCTGTGCTGCTCTTACACAGACATATATAATACCATGGTGTGCTGCTCTTACACAGAGATATATAATACCATGCATTGCTGCGCTTACACAGACATATGTAATGCCATGCTGTGCTGCTCTTACATAGAAATATATAATACCATAGTGAGCTGCTCTTACATGGATATATATATAATACCATGCTGTGCTGCTCTTACACAGACATATATAATACCATGGTGTGCTGCTCTTACACAGACATATATAATACCATGGTGTGCTGCTCTTACACAGATATATATAATATCATGGCGTGCTGCGCTTACACAGACATATATAATACCATGCTGTGCTGCTGTTACACAGGCATATATAATGCCATGCTGTGCTGCTGTTACACAGATATTTATAATACCATGGTGTGCTGCTCTTACATGGACATATATAATACCATGTTGACCTGCTCTTACACAGACATATATAATACCATGGTGTGCTGCTCTTACACAGATATATATAATACAATGGTGTGCTGCTCTTACACAGATTATATATAATATCATGGTGTGCTGCTCTTACACAGACATACATAATACCATGCTGTGCTTCTCTTACACCGACATATATAATACCATGCTGTGCTGCTCTTACACAGACATATATAATACCATGGTGTGCTGCTCTTACACAGAGATATATAATACCATGCATTGCTGCGCTTACACAGACATATGTAATGCCATGGTGACCTGCTCTTACACAGACATATATAATATGATGTTGTGCTGCTTTTAAATGTGCAGTAGAGTTAAGTGTAAAGCATGACATTGTATAATTTTTATACTGAAAGCTTCTATATAGTGTATCTCTTTATAGTACGTTTTATTTATTATGTGAATTTCTGATATATATGATGGCCATTATGCCCAGTTTGTAAAATGCATTTCTCTGTAATTGTTTGCACAAGGTTTGGATCATGGCTAGAAATGGTGTCTGAGCCATGTGAATTACCATGTTCATCAATATATAGATAAATAAATACGTAAAGTAAATGGCCTAATAGCCGAGGAAGAGCAAAGTGTTAATATCTGCACTAAATAGCTACACCTTGTATGAATATACATTCATGTACCTTCTATAACATGTGGGGCCCCCAAAACTAGAAATGCTTGGGCAGACTGGAATATGTAGGAATCAGACACTCGACACGTTACATTACAATAAGCAAGGATGTCTTTCATAAAGTAGCTAATGTCTATATGCAACCAATAAGGGAGAGAAAAACTTTAAACACAGTTAGCTTCTAATGTATTCTTGTCTGTACCACTAATAGTTGTAGTCACTTGTGACTATAACTTATTGACATCAAACTGCATGTTTACAAGGATAGCTTCATATAGTACCTTCCATCAACAGATAGCACTGAATTTCAGGTATATAACTAATCATGAATAAATGAATAAGTGATACAAATAAGTCTGTGTTAACTAGTAAAGGTAAAAAATATGCATAGTCTGACTGCATAAGTCAATAAATGGAATACATTGGAGTTATGTTAAATTGAGCTCTCACATCCATACAACAATTCAAAATTTTGACAGAAAAATATAAAACACCAAGGTATGTACATTAACTTTATAGACCATAATATAATAAGAAGCATGGGGAATCATGATTTTTACTGATTTCTGAAGATAATTCATGGCATCTCTTTAAGAAGCAACCCAAGTTTTAAGATAGGCAGCTACACAACTAGGTGCTAAAGTTATGTCATGCCCCCTAGTCTTAATGCGTTCCCAGAGCAAACCACTAACTGTGGGTTTGTCTTGGTCCTTATGAGTATTATATCAAGAAGAAGCTTATCCCACTTTCAGTTATTGAGTCTTTTCTTAACCTGGACCATCAGCAGCAGATGTCAACAGAGATGGTGCCACATAGTCTCTGATTTCCTCCTGTGAGAGGTGTAGCTCTTCATGAAACATGTGGCAGTGGAGGTCTGACAGCTGTGGGTTTTCTCACTAATAGTTATAGCTCCCAGTATGTCCAAACAGATGCAGTATCACATGCAAACAAAAATGAAAGGATATAGATAATTTCCTTTGTTACAATTATATGCATAGAGCACACCACTTTAACATCCAAGCCAGTGTTCCTATTGAGCTTTAGGTATGACCTCTGTTATCTTAAAGTCTGTTTTCACAGGTAAGAACAACCTCACTAGCATACAGATATATGAGACCTGCAGAACTGCCCCTCTAAAGGGAAGAGAAATGAAAAGGATTATGAAATATACTTGGGTGCAGAAAGTAGGAGTCTAAGCACAAGCAAATATAGCCCTCAGTCTCAATGCTACAGTAATAGTGCAAGAGGCTTGTACGCCAAGATGTGTAGAAATATTGCCATTGAAAAGCAAAAGAACTTGAGTGAGTCATAGTTTATCTGCACTGCAGGCAGCTTACAACATCCTTTCTGCCAAAATAGAATGGTACTATTGTAATGTCTTCCCCACAGATAGCCATGCTTATGTCTGCAATACTTAAACAGGAAGATGGATTATGATGTCGCTCCCTATTTATAGTAATTCCATTTCCTTTCGGAATTACATTCACCATCATTGCTATAACTTTGGAAACAACTAATCATGACAATGATACTGACTGTAATAACTGTACAAAAATATTTCCAAACCTCAGTTTATCAATAAATTATGGGAAAAATGCAAATTTCCTTGAATAATATGTCTTCCAACATACTAGCTTAATAATGTCTGATGACACACACTTAGGTCTTTAATGATACCCTTAGGCCAATAAATCTGACTACACTACCTGAAAACACCTTCTGCCCTTATTTGGACTTATCATAAAAGAATAAATGTAGTCTAGCAAAGTTCTGAAGCACTCATCTTAACAATACAAATTCTATGCATTTATCAGATGTAGGCACCAACTAAAGTGGAAACAAATACACAAAAAAATAGTAGTTTTACAGCTTAAGACTCATATTAAAGCTTATGGCTTGCTGAATGGTCATCAAAGTGGCTTTAGAAAGTGCTAGAGTACTACACCAACATTGTTAACTTTTACAAATTCCTTGTAGATAGCCATGGACAATGAGAAGATGACAGAAGCAGACTTTATAGACTTTACAAAAGACATCAACTCAGTCCAGCATAATACGCTGCTTACAGAGCTGGGGTTATGTGAGCTAGAAGAAATAATCTTTTAGTGGTTCGCGGGATGTTTGAAAAAATGCCCTTCAGACAAATGTGGATAATGTAAATTCAGGTTATTTGAAAAAATGCCCTTCATACGAATGTGGGCAATGTAAATTCACAAGTCTGTCTTACTTGTCCATGGTGGCAACAAGACTTTGTTGTGGAACCTGTGCTTTAAACACTTAACTCATTCACATTCTGCCTAAAGCATACATGTAGATGATACAGTGTGCCATAGATCACACAAAATGGCTGCCATGGAACTGAAAGACAAGCTTGGATCTCTGCATTTGTGCAACACTTAGGTTTGGAGGTTAATTTCAGAAAATCAAATGCCATGCTATTTGGTTGTCAGGACTAAGTACTAAACAGTGACATGACTGCCATGGTCCTAAAAGGCAAATGATTTAAAATATGCGCAGCTATACAAGCACTCTGGAGTGTGGCTCAATACATCTGTTAGTAACAGATATCACTTTTATGAGCCCATCAGTAAAGAACTCCCTCTGCTTACCATGTGCTATAGAACATCAAAACTGCTGACAAATGAGGTGTTGGAAAATTGGGCCTCATTCCTTACCTCAGATAAAAAATCTTACAAGACTGCAGATGTTACAAAACAAATGGTATAGCCTGGCAAAATAGTTATTGTACCACATTAGTTTTACTCTGAAATTAACCTCCAAACCTAAGTTACTTCAGGCTGGCTGCCCAAAGTACAGATGGCTAACTTAAGTCATGTGCACTCTGAGTTATAAACTGTTCAGTGTTGAATGAAAATCACTTCACAATCTCCTAAAACTCAAAGCTTCACAAAGGAGTTATATGCCCATTTTGCTAAATGTATAGAGGTAGTAGACCCAACCAGAACAAAATATAATGGAAAAACTCAAAATCAACCCCCCCTTGGTCATCCTCTAGCATAAAGTATACAATAAAAGAAAAAAAAAAAACTTAAAATTATACAGTAGATTAAAAAATCTTCATAGTACTAAAAACTTGAAAAACACAATTAGGTCTGCTAAAGCAGCCCATAATCATAGGTTAGCATCTGATGGTAAGGACAATTACAAATTCTTCTTCAGCTGCATTACAAAACTAAAGGATTCCAAAGTCCACATATCCCTGAATCCCTTAACCCCCCCCCCCATTATCTTTCATGGAGCCTGAAAGTATAATTGATTGTTTAACAAACAGTAATGAACATGCCTTGTCAGAACATTCCTCAAACTGTTTAACTTATTTCCAGTCACATGTTTTGTCTCAAAAGTTTGGTGCACTACAGTAGTGATGCCATTCCACAAGGGAGGTTCTACCACTGACCTGAGAATTATAGACCCATCAGTCTTATGAGTCTCATCTAGAAAGCCAAGGAATGCATTATAAGTGACCTGTAAATTATATTAAAAACCTCATCAAACCTGGTCAAGATGTCTGTCACCATACTCAGTGCTGGCATTGTAACTAATTGTACTGTCACCATACTTGGCACTGGCATTGTAACTAATTGTGCTGTCCCCATACTTGGTGCTGGCATTGTAACTAATTGTACTGTTCCCATACTCGGTGTTGGCATTGTAACTAATTATACTGTCACTATACTCAGTGCTGACATTGTAACTAATTGTGCTGTCCCCATACTCCGTGCTGGCATTGTAACTAAGTATACTGTCACCATACTCAGTGCTGACATTGTAATTAATTATACTGTCCCCATACTCGGTGCTGGCATTGTAAGTAATTGTATTGTCCCCATACTCAGTACTGGCATTGTAACCATTTGTGCTGTCCCCATACTCAGTGCTGGCATTGTAACTAATTGTACTGTCCCCATACTCAGTGCTGACATTGTAACTAATTGTACTGTCCCCATACTCGGTGCTGACATTGTAACTAATTGTACTGTCCCCATACTTGGTGCTGGCATTGTAACTAATTGTACTGTCACTATACACAGTGCTGACATTGTAACTAATTGTACTGTCACTATACTCAGTGCTCACATTGTAACTAATTGTGCTGTCCCCATACTCAGTGGTAGCATTGTAAATAATTGTACTGTCCCCATACTCAGTGCTGGCATTTAACTAATTGTACTGTCACCATACTCAGTGCTGACATTGTAACTAATTGTACTGTCACTATACTCAGTGCTGACATTGTAATTAATTGTAATGTTACCATACTCTGTGCTGGCATTGTAACTAATTGTACTGTCCCCATACTCAGTGCTGGCATTGTAACTAATTGTACTGTCCCCATACTCGGTGCTGACATTGTAATTAATTGTAATGTTACCATACTCGGTGCTGGCATTGTAACTAATTGTACTGTCCCCATACTCGGTGCTGGCATTGTAACTAATTGTACTGTCCCCATACTCAGTGCTGACATTGTAACTAATTATACTGTCACCATACTCAGTGCTGGCATTGTAACTAATTATACTGTCACTATACTCAGTCCTGACATTGTAACTAATTGTACTGTCACTATACTCAGTGCTGACATTGTAACTAATTATACTGTCACTATACTCAGTGCTGGCATTGTAACTAATTTTACTGTTTTAAGAATCCAGAATAATTATATGGTGATGTAGGTGTGTTGCTTGTCACAAGAAATATTTTTTGAGAGGATATTTTTCTTCCATTTTATTGAGTGTGTTTGGAAGAATGTTTCTTAGAAATGCAAGTTCCAGAATGTTGTATCAATTCTCTTATGACTGATGTACAGAAATAGATGTTTTATTTTATTTTAACCATTGAAGTATTTTGTACACATTTTTCTTAGTTTAATTTTGTGTGTTATCCATTTTACTTCACATAATTTTATTCCCTTTCTGTTTTAGCTATACTTATTTTAGTATTCGTGTAGATTTGTAATACAAGGTATACAATAAGTATAATATATTGTATTAGCTAAATACACATTGTGTTCTGATATAATGTAATTATATGTCCCCTTAATCATGATGATCTGGATATAGGATCTGCAGTAATTACGTTTCCAGTATACTCACTTGATAAGTGTTGAGATACAAAATTAATACTTCAAAGGCATCTAAATGCAAATTTGTAATCATGTAGAATGTTACCAGTTATAACACTTACATTTAAAGAACTGAGCCAGACATAGGCAGAACTGCTTACTATATTGTTTACCTTATTCTGGAACAAAGGAAAAGCTATGAATTCTTGAATGATGTATGTGTCAGATTTTTTATGGCATGGATCTTGACATGCAACTATGATAAGGATATAAAGAGATTAATATGTCTCGTAGCTGAAATCCATCCATCCATCTACAAGCCCTTTTCCCAAATCATGTTATATATATACTGCAGTTGTATAGCACAATATTTTATGATGAACTGAGCAATTCATTGTTTCAGTTATAAAGCAAGAGAAATGATCCAAGCAAAAACATGCCATTGTGTTGTTTTTGTTGAATATAAAGTAACACATGCACTTTCTCCTCAGTATAATGCACAGTGATATCTCAAACCTGCCTTTATCATAAAATGGCAATACATTACACTGCATTTATTTTTTTTATAAATTATTAAACTGTTAAGCTAAGGCCCTCCACTGTGCTCTTGTTGTTTGTCCCCAGCAACATATGCAGATAAAGTTAATGACCATACAGATAAAGTTAATGACCATACAGGTCATTGCTCATGAAGCCATGTTCTGTCACCTTGGCAGCAAATTCAGTACTGCAGGGAAGGACATTAGTTTCATGTACTGACAGGCAGAGACAAAGCACAACTCCAGAGGAGGAAGAAGAAAACCTGGTATTAAATGTATGCATGCATTTTATTTTAAGAAATATCTTCTCCAGGAATGCTACATGTTACTTTTCTTTTAAGTCCTGGGCACCACCAGATTCTGTAAAATTACACTGCTATTCAAATGCAGATATGGGCTTTGGTGTACTGCAGCGTGTGCATAACATGTTATATCATCATAATTATTTTATATCATAATAAACATATTATTTAGGTTAGGTTTGAAAATAGTATAACATTAACCTGTTTAATACAGTGTTTGAGTCATATTGAATGGGATATAATACTATACACATTTCTTATGCATGCATTATATAATTTCTTTGGACTATATTAAAGTCAATTACAGCATATAAAACTTTTGTGATTGCTTCCTCAATATACAACAAACTACCGACCATTTACTGACTGCCTCACTGTTCATCTGAGTAATTTATTATTAATCAGTATTTACCCATTGTTCAAACTGGGCAAATATTCCAAGATGCTATGCTATGTGTCATTAATGTCTTTAATGGTTTGCTGTGATGCTTTACTAGGATTTTAGTATTACACTCAAACTGATACATGTACTACTACACTGTTTTCGGAGAGGCTTTTTGCCTCTATGCCTGCTAACAACCAGATCCTCTCTTGGCCAGGTGGCTAATTCAGTTCCCATACAGTGGATTGACAGCCAGCAATCAGGGGTTGTCACTTAGACAGTCACCAGGGGTTTTTAGAATTCTGAAGTATGAAACGAATCTGACACACATGCCAAATGACACACCCAAGATTCAGAATGCAATGGACAATGACAGGGACATGTTACTCCCTTCCATGAATTATGTAACTCCTTAGGTCAACTTTGTCACCTCGAAGCCAAGACTCCAGTTGGGTCTCCGGTGTTTAGCATGGAGTCAGCTGTGAGAATTTGTGCCCATGATATATACTCTCACAGCCTCCTCAGAGAAGAGGTTGTCAGCAAAGCCACTTCACTCCTGTCCTCTCCCATGCCATGCTCTATATGGATTCTATCTGCTAATCAAACTCAGGTTACCAGGGCCATAGTCAGTGCTTTATCGCTGTATGCCAACTGAGCTAGCATATGTAGTATTACACTGACATATTTTATTTGCCTTATTTAATCAATCTGAAAAGATACCACACCTGCCCTTGCCTTTGCAATCTTCCAACTCAAAAGTGCAAAACAAAACAGAATTAACTAAAACAGCAGATACACAGCATGCTGGACATCCCAAATCTCTAGTCAATGGAATAACATAAACATAGGCACTGGAAACGTACCTGCATAAAATTCAGGACCATAGACAGCTCCAACAACAGGATTCAACTTCCAGCCTAAAGCAAGGCAACATTTGAACACAGCAGTTATTTTTACATCGCAAGCATTCTTGGCATTTTCATTTTATAGCTGGATATATATATATACAACTAAGGAATGAAACCTCTAGTACTCCATGCTGCCAAACATTGTCAATTATTTTTTTAAATATTCCATATTCTGATGTCAAAATTTGTATAGATCACAGTTAAGTCATTTCCACTTTTCTACATACTTTTTTTTTGTATTTCTTACTGTAGATTGTGAGGCTTTATAATACAGCAAAGAATAATATGTCATGGACCAAAAAAATATATACATACTGTGATACCAGAAGAGTACTTCACTTGTACTTAAAGGATGCACCCAGAAAAATGATAGGCTTTGTTTTTTTCTCTTACATTCAGGGATAGGTAATGTTTAACATCTACATTTTAGTTCCAATTTACTGAATATAAAAAAAAAAAAAAAAAGTTCACCTTTTCAGATTATACCACATACAACTTGCTTTCTTTTGCGATTTCACATTTACAAGGAGATACTGAAATAGTGAGAAACTGCATATTTCCCTTCAGATATTACAAAGATATTTAAGATTGCAGAGCAGAGAATTTTAACAGCAAACAAAACTAAAAAATATAAAATCACTTATAGTCTAATGTCTGTTTTTCTTACTTTGTTGCACTACTGATTAAAATTAATAATATTTACTGTATTATAATTGTGTAGTTTATATTTATTTTCTTGGGGAAAATGTTCACAGTCTAGGTGTCAACGATAAGGGTAGCATCATATGAAACAGTAATGGTGCAGCAATACTTTACAGATGTTCAAATGCTGAAGATTATTAGTTATTGTTTAACAGTACACATGTATTGTTCAAATGTAACCATAACAGGGTGTGTTAACCCTATGTTGACAACACTGTTAAGTTGGAACTATGGATCTATGGCATACAGAGATAAAGCCTGATTATAATTCAGATCACATGAGTTTCAGTTACTAGTGCATGTGGGGTAGGAGAGGAGGGCTGGGGCAATTTCTGCTTCCCATGTTCAGAGAGGACAGTGTAGGGGGACTCCCAGTTAAACCAGAATCCAGAATGACAGGTGAGATCACTGGTTAATATGGTTGGCAAGGGCTTTAAGGATCATCACTGCAAAGGTTGGGAGGACTCTCTCTCTCTTACAATGTGTCATTACATACCTAGCCTAACTATATCATTCAGCATATACAGGGAGTAGAGCCTAACCACAGCTAGCCATTACCCTGACCAAAGACTGCATGATAGTTTTATACAAATTCAGACTTCTTTCCATTTGCAGGATGCTGTAAAGTCCACTAGTCATGAGAACCTATCCAATGAAGGGTCACATTGGGCTATGGACAAGATGTAGTGGTCCTAAGGTGAATGTAGCAGTATGGAATATTAGGTAATCTCAGGCAAGTGATGGTTGACACTAGCATTCAGTTCTACATGTCTAAAAAACAGTAGCAAAAAACAAAAAACAAACAAAAAATGCACCACTGTAATTACCCCCCCTGACATTGCTCATCACCAGGAGTGTCAGTCTCAATATGTCTCAATATCATAGTCAAGATGTGCAGTTTGCAATCAGCAGAGGCAAAGTGAGCACCCAGAGTGCTGTGTGCCTACATTCAGGCTACGTATAAATCGATTAGTTATATCAGCTGCTTCAGGTCATTATCCAAGCTATATCTTTGGGCAATACTTAGTGTTACCTGCTAAGCTCCCTACCAAATGTTACCTAAATTCTACAGACTTGAACTCTCCTTTCAAGAAAATGGATGAACACAACAAATAGCTGGTCCATATAACAATGTAACATTTTGCACCCATAAATCCTTCCTCTTGCTTGGCCTAAACTGAAGTTTACCCAAACTGAAGTTATTGCATGCCATTTACTGCTAGCCAGTAATCCTGTCTACTATCGTGTCACTATTGGATAGCAGTTGACATAATTCACATTGTCTAGCTGATCATCATTTGCAGACTATTCTTAGCAGTGAAATCCACACCAGTTAGCATTCTTTCTTAATGTTCCCTCTCTGTTCTATCCTTGGCATGAAAGGCTTGCTCCTTTTATTTCATTTCCTACCTTGGAACTCAGTGCTCCTCATGGAGGCTCTGTACTTGTCCTTTCCTCGTGCAGATTCTTTACTTGTTCTTTCCTCATAGAGGCTCAGTACTTGTCCTTTCCTCGTGGGGTCCCTGTACTTGTCCTTATGTTGTGGAGGCCCTGTACTTGTCCTTTCCTTGTGGAGGCCCTGTACTTGTCCTTTCCTCATGGAGGCCCTGTACTTGTCCTTTCCTTGTGGAGGCCCTGTACTCATCCTTTCCCTTCTCTCTGTCATCTACTTCCTTTTACTGTGTATCAGCTTGAAGTATTAATATGCAGGTAGAGCTTTAAGTCCTTAGTCCCAGTATTTGCACAGCTGCTGGTCTTGCTGATATATTCGAGATCAATCAGGGTTGAATCCCAGATAATAAGCATTGGATAGAGCTTCAAGTCTCTCCTGGCAGCCCAGGGTCTGCAACTGCAACTAACTCTGGGCAAGACTGCAATTCAAATTGTAGCTTGCTACAGATGCCCACCATGCCCCAGGATTCCCACTCCTCATTTATTGATACACTGGAAAGTATTAGGGTACAACCCAATACCCTAATAATGGGCGATTTCAACTACCCCACCATTAACTGGGAAAACTTCTCATGTACCAACTCTTTTGCTCAACGTTTTCTGGAATTCAAAAATTCCAATGCCTTGGATCAACTTATTCACACCCCCACCAGGGGCAGCAATATCCTAGACCTGGTCATTACTAACATGGGCAACCGGTGTTCCACACCAGAGGTCAATTCCTCGTTGGTCAGATTCGACCACAAGCTAATCACCATAGACATCCACATCCCGTCCCCACCCCCAATTAGGGAAACCACCGTAAAAAAATTCTCCAAAGCCAACTTCACACTTCTTAAGACAGAAGTGGCAAACTTCATGACACCCATGCAGATGGACAATAGAGGTATGATTGCTGAATCCTACAAAAATGCACTTTATAAGCACTTACACGAGTGCATGGATCATGCTATCTCTAATGGAACCAAGATGCTATCCTCCAAAAAAAGGAAGCCAATCTGGTGGTCCTCTGCCATAAACAAACTCTACAACAGAAAAAAGAAACTGTTGCAAAAAAGAGTAAAATCCCATGACTGGAGGAACTCCCTGGTCAACCTTAGTAAGAACTAGTTACGAAAACAAAATTGCCAATGACTCTAAAGACAACCACGAAGCATTCTATAGCTATGTCAAGAATCTCAATGGCAACACACAGATCTGCTCTGAGTTACAGCACAATGGCACTAAATATACAGAACCAACTGATATTGCCAACATCCTGGCAGATAGGTTCAGTGCTAACTTTACCCCCCTCTCAACCCCTAGAGGGCCCATCTCTATACTGGAAAAATGCAAAGTTCCTGTAATCATAGCTGCACAGGTAAAAAACACACTCTCCAAAACCAAGAACACAGCATCCATGGGACCTGACAATATCCCAGGTTGCGTTCTACATGAACTACAGAATGAACTGGCAGCCTACCTAAGTACCATGTTCAATCATACCCTCACCTCAGGCTTTGTGCCCACTGGATGATGCACCACAATGGTTATCCCACTCCACAAAGGGGGAGCCACGACGGACCCCAGGAACTACTGCCCCATTAGCCTGACGAGCCTGGTCTGCAAGGCCATGGAATGTATCATCATGGAACTCATAAACAAAGACATTGGTAATCTTTAAACTCTGGACCCTACCCAGTTCGGGTTTGTAAAAGGCAGATCATGTCTGCTAAACCTGACTAACTTCTTTGAAGCAGTCACCAAAGCCATAGATAAGGGTAAGGTGGTTCACACAGCTTATATAGATCTCGCCAAGACTTTCGACACCATCCACCACTCTGGAATTATATATAAGCTCACTAAACTAGGTATAAATCCCTATGTCACAAGATGGGTTAGCAACTGGCTCATGGACAGAACCCGCACTGTGAAAGTAGCAGACTCCAAAACCGACTTCAGACCAGGGACAAGTGGAGTACCACAGGGTTCAGTCCTGGGTCCTCTCCTGTTTGGTATCTACTTCTCTGAAGTACAGGCTAACATAGAAGGTCTTTGGCTAACAAAGTTTGCAGATGACTGCAAACTAGGAGCCATAATCGAAACTCCTAATGATGTGGACATACTACAAAAGGGCCTCACTGAGACAGATGCCTGGTGTCAAAGCCACGGCTTGAAGCTCAATTCCAAAAAGTGTATTGTCATCCCCTTTGGTAAAAACTCTGTACCCATAAACTACCACATAAGGTGGTAGTCTACTTAATGCCAAAAGTGTGATAAGAGACCTTGGGACACAGGTGGACAGTAATCTCTCCTTTGATAATCACATCGTCACAGTGGTCAGGAAATCCTTCTACATGGCTCACCTCATCACAAAAGGTTTCTCATCCAGAAAAAAATAGGTCATTGTTCCCCTCTACTTATCACTCATTAGACCCATTATAGAGTACAACACCCCTTTTGGTATGTAATTCACAAGACATCTACAACAACTGGAAAGGCCACAGAAATACCTCACAAAGAGGATTACTGGCCTCAAACAGATGCCCTACGCAGACCTTCTCAAAAAACTCCAGCTTTACTCCGTTGCATATCACCTACTGAGAGGCGATCTCTGCCTAACATACAAAGCTATGTCAAACCCAGAGCTGTTGGACATACTCCACTTAAAGAAATCCCAATCCCTCCGAGCTACATGCTCTAGGGACCTAAACCTTGTCACCACAATAAACAGAACATGCTGGAGGGATAGATTCCTGTCCCAGAGACTTCCCATACTGTGGAACAGACTACATATCTATGTCAAACAGAGCTCCTCAATAGCACTCTTCAAGAAAACTCTTGATGATTGGATAGGAAATAGGAAATTCACCCCAGGGATCACTTCTGTGGCTCTGCTCGACAGGGGCACAGGAAAATATTTTTTTTGGGTGGCGAAAGCCAGGGTACCTTTTTGGCTAGACTTATATAGGCCCTAGGGCTAATATCCTAGTACCTACCTATGAACCTATGGTAGTTTTTATAGTTAGGACCCTTACATGCCTTTGTAGTTGTTTGATGTACCTGGATATACATATATTCCAAAGGGGGCATAGTATTTAATGACTGGCCTAATTAATGTTGTGTACAGAGAGAGATAACTAGAAGCATATCATCCAGTTAAAAAGAAGTTATCAGTTGCACTAGGTAGAAGGATTTAGTATACCATATATTTAGGCTTGTGTTTTGGCGATTAGAAAAGTATATGCCAATGTGGAGGGTATCTAGCACAAACACATGAGTATACCACTAGTTAACTTTATACTTTGTGGAGGTTCCTGAGACCCTAACTATGAGGGCTCTATATTTCAGCCAGTTTGCTATCCACCTTACCATGTAAATGTCTAATTTTAGGTCTCTTAGCTTATTTACATTATCAGCATAGGAATTGTACTGAATGCCTTGGCCAGATCAAAATAGACTGTTGACAAAGTGACCACATTTACTGCCTCTGTGACTATGTTAAGGAATTTTATTAAACTTTGCTGGGGTCTATATTAAAAATGCGAAAGCTGAATTTCGCGAATGCGTTTTCATCGACACATAAAGGTCGATGTAAAAAAAAGAGTGAACAACACAAATGGTGAAAGTGAGAATGGCAAACGTATTTCCTTGGCCAGCAGGGTGATCATGGGGATGAGGAAATAAATCCTTTTTCCTACTGTAGTGCGAGGTGTGTGGGGGGTGCAGGGGGGATTGCCCCCCTGCAAAAATGTTTAGAAAAGTGTTTTGCTTTAGGTTTGTTAACTTAGGTTTACCTTACCTGTATGGTGCTGTTGCTTCCGGTATCACATTCGGCATTCCCACTTTCGCTATTTGCACTGTTCACTCTTTTCGCACATCGACCTTTATGTGTCGATGAATACGTATTTGTGAAATTCAGCCTTCGTGTTTCTAATATAGACCCACTTTACTAACATGCTTGCCCCTTGATAAACTCTTGATAGACCCACACTGTTGGGTGTCTAGTTGTTTTGATATCACAGATTAAGAAGTCAGACATGATGCATTCCAACCCTTGCACAATATACTAGTCAGGTTAATGGGTCCATATTTCCAGATCAGTGGAAGAACTGACCTTATGAAGTAGCATCGCACCAGCAGGACCCAAATACTTCTGGTATATTCCTTGTGGCTAAGCTTAGGCTAAAAAAGTTTAGGAGGGCTTCTACAAGGCCAAGTTAGGCACCTAGGTAAATTATCTAGACCCATGCAAGTAGTCTCATGCTTTCTCACTTAGTCTGACTGTGAATAACTAAATTAACTTACCTGTTTTCATACCTGGTGTCAAGATGTTGTAGTGATGAGCTCTCATTAATATAGTGCTGGCTTCCTTAATATGTTCCATTCCCAGGTAATATTATATACTAACTCTCATGTCTGGGGTGGCCTTCCCTAATCTGTTCCCTTCCCAGGTAATATTATGTATTAACTCTCATGTCTGGGGCTGCCTTCCCTCACTTGTTCCCTTCCCAGGTATTATTATGTACTAGGTATTTCAAAAAGCACAACCAAGTCCCAGAAAAACAGAATTCCATGGCAAAAAAACTGTTTATTCACTGAGCACTTTTGTCTAAAAATAAAATCAGACTTCTTCAGAGTGAAAAAACATTAAACACACACACACCCTTAAATACCTCTTCCCTCCTAAATCACATAACAGGTGACAGGTGACACATGACACTACGTCTTTTACTACAGAATTTTATAATGAAGATGTTAGTATCTGAAAGAACTGGTCTGTATTTTCCCTGTTTAATAGTACTATTGGTAAATTTGGCGATATGCCTATGATTGTCTATAGGAAGGGGAAAACTATAAAAAAATATATGGAACAAGGAGAAACTTTTAAATTTCCAAATCAGAAAAAAACAGGCATGGTTAGGGACAGTGCCTGTTCACAATGCAAACATTTATTGGTTTCTGACAATGTTGTTGTTAAAGGACATAAAATTAAGGCAAATTTTCTCTTTTGGTGTGGATTATTTGTTCTTATGTCAAGTATGCCCTGGGTTCTACGTTGGCAAGACCCAGCATAAGTTTAAGGAACGTACATACGAGCACACATTTGATATCAGAAAAAATAAAACTACCAACTCTCTTGCCAAACACATTTGTTGCAACAGTGGACATTTTTTTTTTTTTGGATGAGATGTAGTCCTTAAACTTGCAAGGGGAGGGCCCTGAGAAGATCTACTAGAGCAATGGGAATTTCTATGGCAACTCAGGTTAAATGCAAACCATTATCCAGGGTTGAATGATTTTATGTCTATAGGAAGTGTTCTAAAATTAAATTCTTATCAAGTTTAATTTATATTTTTAGGAATGCATATATATTATTACACAGTGTGTTTTTTATGTATTTTAGTACAATTTAGTTTGTAATATATTGTTCATCCATTTTTAATGCTTTATTGGTCTGTCATGTGATTTAGGAGGGAAGAGGTATTCAAGGGTGTGTGTGTTTAATGTTTTTTCACTCTGAAGAAGTCTGATTTTATTTCCATATGAAAGTGCTCAATGAATAAACAGGTTTTTGCCATGGAATTCTGATTTTCTTGGACTTGGTTGTGCTTTTTGTATTTTTGGTGTCGCATGGTTCTTAGTTTTATTGTGTACTAGCTCTCATGTCAGAGGCTGCCTTTCTTCATCTGTTCCCTTCCCAGGTAATATTATGTACTAGCTCTCATGTCTGGGGCTGCCTTTCCTCACCTGTTCCCTTCTCAGGTAATATTATGTACTAGGTCTCATGTCTGGGCTGCCTTTTCTCATCTATTCCCTTCCCAGGTAATGTTATGTACTAACTCTCATGTGTGGGGCTGCCTTTCCTCACCTGTTCCCTTCCCAGGTAATATTATGTGCTAGCTCTCATCTCTGGGGTGGCCTTCCCTCCTTGTTCCCTTTCAAGGCAGTGTTATGAATTAGCTCACATTGCTGAGGCAGCCTTCTCTCTTTCCACTTGCCATTTCAGGCAATATTATGTACTAGCCCTCTTGTGTGGGGCTGCCTTCCCTCACCTGTTCCCTTCCCAGACAGTACTATGTATTATCCCGCATGGCTGAGGCTGCCTTCCCTCACCTGTTCCCTTCCCAGGCAGTACTATGTATTATCCCACATGGCTGAGGCTGCCTTCCCTCACCTGTTCCCTTCCCAGGCAGTACTATGTATTATGCCACATGGCTGAGGCTGCCTTCCCTCACTTGTTCCCTTCCCAGGCAGTACTATGCATTATCCCACATTGCTGAGGCAGCCTTCTCTCTTTCCACTTGCCATTTCAGGCAATATTATGTACTAGCCCTCTTGTGTGGGGCTGCCTTCCCTCACCTGTTCCCTTCCCAGGCAGTACTATGTATTATCCCACATGGCTGAGGCTGCCTTCCCTCACCTGTTCCCTTCCTAGGCAGTACTATGTATTATCCCACATGGCTGAGGCTGCCTTCCCTCACCTGTTCCCTTCCCAGGCAGTACTATGTATTATCCCACATGGCTGAGGCTGCCTTCCCTCACCTGTTCCCTTCCCAGGCAGTACTATGCATTATCCCACATGGCTGAGGCTGCCTTCTCTCACCTGCTCCTTTCCCAGGCAACACTATGCACCAGAGTCCATTATCTACCCCCTATATAGTGCTGCAATGTACCAGAGCACATGATAAATGCTGCTTCCTTTCTCATTCTTACTTGTGTAATAAAGCAGAATACTAACTCACATGGCTAGGGTTGCCATCTCCACCTGCTCCCTTACCTGGTTTCACATTGTACTAGCCCACAACACTAGATCTGCTTTTTCACCTTTCCCATTGTACATGATGTGTGTGTGCTAGTGCACATTGCTATTATTTTGTACTAACCCACATACCTGCGGCTATTTTCTTTATTTTTCCCTTGCTTGGTGTTATGTGGTGATAGCTCAAATGTTTACTGTTCCTTTTCCAGATGTTTTGCCTTGTGTGGTGATGAAATGCATGGCTAGGGAGGCCTTCCTTCACCTAAGTTCTTGGTGTGCTGTTGCTTTGTATTATTTCCCACAGCTCAGCTACTTTCCCTAACTAATCCACTTTCTAGATGTTACCATTTACTAGCTCTGAGGACCAATGTTCAGGTCCTTGTCCTGTGGCCTTGAATAATCTCATTACATATTAGTTCAGTAAGTGAATTTTAAATGTGTTTAAAGCTGTCAAGAAATTCATTAACCTGCACATGTGCTAGAGAGACTTTGCACTTTACAGACGGGGGAAAAAAGGAAGTTTGTACCCGAATGCTGCATTTACCTATCTTTACTACTTCACACTGTGACAATGATAAAGTAATTAGGAGCTGTTGCATACACACATCATATATACAGATACAAATTATATGTAGAAAGTGTGTCTGCATATATATATATATATATATATATATATATATATATATATATATATATATATATATATATATATATATATATATAAATATTAGCTATCTACATATTAATGATGTAGGTTCACAGAAATATCATAGTATCCATAAATCATTGAAATATTTACTTCCCAAGTAAGACTTACCATGTTCAAATAATAAGAAAAAAATATGCCAACTGAAAGTATCAAGCTTGCTAAGCACAGTTTATCTGAAACATACATTTCAGTTATATTTACAGTAGGGTTCTTGGAAATGTGTAAAAATATTATATCATTTGTCCCACCATTTTGAAAAAATGTCAATACCAACAAATTGAAATACTGTATCAAATTATTACAAGAACAAAGATTAGTTACCAAAGGCAAAAATAATTAAACAATGACTGCTACCTATTTAAGCTTACTATTTTCAAAATTTGTAAATTAACAAGACAATTTAGATAATGTCATTATATTTTTTGAGAAATGGAATATAATAGTGCAGAAAAAAAATTTTAATCAGCATAAAAATCTACAAAATGAATAGTCAATTTGTATATTTTTCAAAACAGACAATTCTGAGTTGCTACATTTTAATAAAAGACTGAAGTTAATGCAGTAATAACAATAACAATAATAAGAATAATAACAATAATAACAATAATAATAACAATAATAATAATAACAATAATAATAACAATAATAATAATAACAATAATAATAATAATAACAATAATAATAATAACAATAATAATAATAACAATAATAATAATAATAATAATGAAAATAGAATGTGAGCTCACAAGGCACACAACAAACTTTAACAAAATATCAAAATCCAACCACAAGACACAGCTTAAACAGTTCAGACAATAAAAATAACAGACTGTTACATACACTAGCTATCAAATTTGTTAAAAAAAGCAAAATCAAAACAGACAAACAAGCAAATGCATATAATACTTTTATACGTAATAGTTGATAAATGAATGATGAAGCAAAATTGATGCATGTGAAATATAATGCCATTTTTTAATACATTTGATACCGAGTTTACATAACAGCTCTATGTTATCTTCTAAAAATTAACAAAAGAAATAGATTAATTTATAAATGCAGATTAATATTTGAAGAAAACCACAAATGCTTAAACATATTTGTACTACTGCTGTAAATAAATACAGTCGTTCTGAGCTGTTAGCCTATAACATCAGTAAAGTATACACTTCTCACTAGTGACTGCTGTCATTCTGCTGTCAAGGCCAGACTTAAAGCAGTGCCCTTAAAATATCCTCACCAGTGCTCTGTAAATAACGCAATCACACCTTATCAGTCACTTGTCCTGGCCCTTGCGTGTGCTGCAGAAGTTTGTGTACTTGTCTCATTGCCTTTTCCCACTGACTTGCTAATTCAAGGTTGTTATATAAGATAGCTAAGGTGTCTTTTCCCCCAGAATTGTGGTGACCAACATTCAGTCATTTACTTTGCTGAGTTTCTTCAGAAGCCAATGAATTAAAATGTAAGATGCTGCAGTGATTTAACTTGTGAGGTCTGCTGCCAGATGCTTAACAGTCCATCTGCTGTTGTTACAGGAAGTCTCATTATTCCATATCCATCCATGATGCGTGGTTTGCTGGTGATCTCTGGATATTTGCACAGAGAAACACCTTTTCCTACAGATCCTCAATGCTGTCATGAGTAAAGGAGGTACAGAATAATAGTGGTCAATATAACGCCTAGGACAACATGATGCCCAGCAAGTTTATGATTTTCTTGTTACCGTTCTTTAACTTCCCTTAGGCCAGTCTCCCATGCTCATTAGTATTACAAATTTTTGACTATGTTCTCAAAGAGATTAGGCATAGTTCTACACTGGACACTCCTGATGGCCTTGCTAAAATCCAGGTAAGCCATACCCACTGTCTGTCTTCAGTGAATGACCTTAATTATCTAGCCAAAGTAATCCAACAATTTTCAACTGACATAATCCCTGAAACTTTCAATTAAACTAATCCTGTACAGTGACGGAAATAGATGGAAACCAGAGGAAAAGGTCCTCCTTAAAAGTAAAATAGCATGACAACCTCATCACAAACAAGGTAAGGTCTGTATTCATTAGGGTTCTGACAAAAAAGACCCTCAAAAAGGAGGCTGTACTGTACAATCCTCCAGAAATGTCACTATCCTCTCCTCTCCTCAGGTGAGGGACCTGTGAGTTTTTCTCTTATTAAGGTCTCACGTACAGGTCTGTAGTTCCTTCTACCCTCAGGAGAGGAACTTATGGCATCAGCCTTTCTGCTCTCATGATATCATGCCTCTTGATGAGGTAAGAAAAGACAGATGCTTTCAAAGCGGATCTCTGAACATCGTTAACAATTTGCTCTGATTAATCTGCTATGTGACTGTGTTTTAAGTGGTATTATAATCAGGCTTACCGCTTAAGCACCTTAATAAACAAAGATTACAGCTTCCTTAAGTTGGATTCATACCAGCTACACAAGCCTGCCTATCTTTCCCTTCGTCAAAATTATATAATACAGATTTTTGATCATGAGTGAGTTAATGCGCCTTCCCTCATCGGAATGCTGTATCAGTCAGTCTCAGATTCAGAACTGGCCTTTTGTTTCCTGTTAAACTGTAGAACAAAAGTACATCTTCAGTACCTTAGTGTTTTCTGGGTCATTCCTAGCATTTCTTCACTATTCTTTCTTCTCCTTCTGCCTAAAAGAGCTAATTCTGATCTGTTTTTTTTGTTGTTGTATATCCGAAGATTATATCACCTTTCTTAGTGGTCTAATTTTGTCTCAAAATCACTACCCACTTTACCAGTTACTAGCTGCTCTCCAAAGGCCTGCCTGATGCTGATGGTCAGGATATGCTAAGAAACACAAGTGTTGGGGACATTAACTGGAGAGAAGGGATACAGTAGTCAAAGGCCATCATTACTTTGCCAGTGCTGGGGAGGGGGAGACACCTCAGAACTGGAAGAAAACTTTGTGATATCAGTGATTTGCTGCAAGTAAATGACAAACTTTCTGTAAAAGGAGCTGTGGAAGTTCATGATATGATTTGCTTCCAAGGCTTGTTTGGACGATTATAGCACATCACAAAATATCAGTGACCACAGCACTGCCAGTTGCCTTCCCAGCTGTTGCCTTAGTCTAGTTGCATCACCTACAACATATCCCTTGAAAAGGGGGATTTGGACAAAGAAGGGCATATGCTGTGCTAGGGAAACTACAATCTAGGACAGGGAACAAAGGGCTCCAGATGATAAAGCAACAGGCCTTCTGGTCATCAAAACAAAGTAAGCCAAAAATAAAGGAATGTCAGATCCAGTTTCTCAAGTCTTATTACAGCAATAAACCATTTCATCAAATTTATATAACTTCCCCTGAAGGATGATGGCCTCGGAGGAGGCTATGTTAAATAAAGAGTACACAGGGTCTGTGAAGGACTTATTTCCAGTTCACTTACGGTCATTAACTTGTTTTATTATGACATTTTAATGAAATGTACCACTAAACTTGTGGAACTATATGAACTATACTACATTTTCTCTTCTCCTCTTTTCTTGCTAATCCTTTATAGAAAGTAGAGTGTCTCTTCCTCCTTTCTAATTTCTGTGTTACACATTTACATACAGTAACCTAGTATAGTTGTTGCTAAATGTGAGAGCCTCGTCCAGCATTCTACTTTACTTTCATACTTTCTACTGCATGGTCAGTCTCACAACTTGTCTCTGGCTTCAGAGTCAGACAGTCTGATCAATTAAATTTAGGTTCTGTGCTCTAACAGGACTTGGCTTCCCAAGTGTGACTGGTATAAGCCATACAGCCTGTAAAACAGAAGGTTAATAGTCCATTTGTGAATAAAGTTACATAAAAAGGTGCTTCACCACAGACTTGTAGAATCAAATTCACAGCTGTTCCCTTACCATTTGTGTATGGATTTGCTGCCTTTTTGTTAGTCATTACCCTCGCTGTGGCATTATTAACCTGAAGAAAAGGACAGAAACAAATGTTAGGAGAGCAGTTAATGAACAGTACCATTTATTAGCTTTCAACAGACACTGCTAATATGTTTGTGTGTGTGTGTGTGTGTGTGTGTGTGTGTGTGTGTGTGTGTGTGTGTGTGTGTGTGTGTGTGTGTGTGCATGTGTGTGTGTATATATATTTGTGTGTGCATGCACATGTTTGTGTGTGTGTTTTTGTGAGAAAGAGTACATGTATGCATGTGTATTTGCATTTGTGTTAACTGTTGAATAACTAGACATAAGAATGCTAATTTTAATTTTGTTCCCTCAATCCTTTTCTAACAATAAAAGATATAGAGAAAATAAAAACACAAACTGCTGATATGAAGACAATGTACAATGCTTACACAGTAATAATGATTTGGATGATAGAATAAGAGGGTTTTGACATACACTAAATTTTACAACTGTATGTAGAATCTAGCTTCAGTACCTGACAAATTAATTGACCAAAGCATTTTCCCAAGTAGATATTTACCCATCCAGTTCATCTGCATTAATTTCTAAACCTGATTTAAACAAAGATTCATTACTGTATGTATTGTGACTCACAGGTAGGCCTCAGAAATGTTCAGCAGTCAGCCCCTGACTCTCAACTAGGCATCCAACGCTTCTGCCAGTCACCTGAGACATGAACAAATGCAGACCATTTGGTCAAGAAAGGGGAGGAATGATAAGGCAGCCTATAGACTTACACCATTTCTCCCAGAGGGTGGGTACGGAGAGCTCTTTAGCTTTGTCAACACCTTGTATTAGCTGATGGTGGAGGTCCCCAGCAATTCAAGGCTACAGTATGAGAAAGTGAGGCAGTAGTGCAGTTACTGGCATGTGACTGAAACAGATTGAAACCAGAGGAAAAGGTCCTCTTTAAAAGTAAAATAGCATGACAACCTCATCACAAACAAGGTAAGGTCTGTATTCATTAGGGTTCTGATAAAAAAGACCCTCAAAAAGGAGGCAGATGAGAGTCAAGCAGGCCATAAAATCTAGCATTTGAAGCACTGTGAGCAAGCAGACTTCCCAACAATTTATTTCTACACCCAACAAAACAGATCTCTGAGCCACCTTGTTAGGCAAGTCTAGGTATAAGTGTACCAAATAAGCTAAAAAATGGAATTGCTGATGATTTTGAATTTCCTCATTTTTTACCTTTGAATTCAGTGATATTTTAAGAATCTTATTTTTACCCTTAATGTTCCATGATCTTGGAGTAAGTAGACTTAAGAAAGGCAGAAGCATGGGAAAGGGTTATTGTCCCTCTCCTCAGAAAAAAAAACAAAAAAAAAAAAACATAAAGCTTGATTGTTTCTCCAAAAGTGAGTAAACTTTGTTAACTTAATAGATTTATTGTCCTTAGTTCAGTCTTTCATGACATAGCGCTCTGATATAGGGCCATCATATTGCTGTGCTAATTATCTGATTTAAAAGTCATCAAGATGAACTATTTTCATGTTTCTTGGCAACTGATTAATCATCTGAGTCACTAGAATGTTCCAAGAAAAGACAGTCTATGCCACTGAGTCATTAGAGTACTTACGTAGCTTTTGTCAGCATTTTATGGAATGAAGGCAACATACAAAGCCATCATGAATACCCCAGTTTGCCTGTGCTTCCCAACCCTGGCATCTCTTTCTACCCTCCTCCCCCAAGAAGAAGAAGAGTCAAAGAAGAGGAGTTAAGTATGTGTTTACAATACTGATTTTTTTTTACTTCTGTTCTGATATGCATAGATTTCAGTAAGAATGAAAGTGCTATGTCTCTTGCATGAGGAGGACACAAAAAAGCAGATTAGGATAGTGAGTGGTCTGCACGCCTTAGCTTTGGTCCCGGGTTCATAAATGTAGTTTTAGTTAAATGCTTCAGTCGAGCAGCACTAGTAACAAATTCATACAGGTACAGAAGATGAGATAAAGTTAACAATAACATGTTCCAGCTCAACAGCTTGGCCTATCTTAACTGTTTAAACTGACCTACAATTTAGTGAAATGATTCATTTTGCATTCTCGTTGAAGGTTGGGTGTCCAGCTGGCACCTCAGCACCGTAAAAATCTACTGCCAATCATTAGCGGACCGGACTTCCGCTGTGGCGACCCCTACCCGGGAAAAGCCGAAAGAAGAACATTCATTTTGCATTGTGAATAAATCATAGTGTGGCATGTTATAGTAGTTTTTTTAAGGCAATAGAGGCAGTCAGCTAAAATTAATGCATTATATTAGACCAGAGTAACAACTGACAGTCTACTGGTGCCACCTACTGTATGAACTTTGTTGCTTAATTTAGTTGTGACATAAAATGCGGAACTTAACAGCAACCGTTTAAACCATAGCTGTAGTGAGCCCATGCATAAACAGAAAAAGTAACAGGAAGACAATGTACATATTTCTGTCTGTCTTTATATGTATCTGCATTGGTGTTTCTGCAAAATGTGACACTCTTTCACTCCTGAGTGGATGGGAACAATACATGCAGAATGTTCAGGAGGGAGAAGTGATGTTTAAGAGAAGGCAGGAAATGAGCGATTTATGCAATGCTGGAGTGAATGATGTTGTTGTTGTTTGTCTTTCGTCTTTTCCCGGTTAGGGGTTGCCACAGTGGAACTCCGGTCCACTAATGATTGGCAGTAGATTTTCACGAATGCCAAGGTGCCAGCTCGATGTCCAACCTTCAACGAAGGGGCATGCCCATTTACACCTGTCTTTCGAATGCCCACCCAACCGCGGGGAGGACATGCAGACTGCACACAGAAGGCACTCCCTGCACTCCAGCCGAGAATCGAATGGGAGAACCTCTTGCTGTGAGGCAACAACACTACCGCTGCACCACCACGGCTGTGCTGGAGTGAATGATAATTATTAAAAAGAAGACATTAATGTTTAATGCACGAAAATGAAAAATGCTTGCTGTGGTTTGTTTTCTTTTCTGTTATGACATGTGTACTTATCTCATCGTCTGCAAAGAGAGAATGTAATAAAAGTGTTCAAAAATAAAAAACAAAATAAATAAATGTTTACAATAGGAGGTAAAGACTTATATTACCCATGATTCACTTAGTTCACTCCAAACCTGATCATTTTCAACTGGACTTATTGTGCAGGTCAAAATGAGTGACTATATTATTAATGAGTTTCTATTTTTGAGTAAGGGTTTTACATAGTGTGCAGCATGCCTAGTTGCTGTGATGTACTATACAAATGATACATGACTGACATACCGTGCAGATTTGTCAGTTATATCAAGAATATTCATTATCTAATTGTAGTTTGTTTACCCTTTTGCTCAAAGTAGTGTGATCTCGGACTTGGTATATTTAAGTAGCATGGAGTGCAGGGGGCCTCCTCCCTGCAAAAAGTGAAGGGAAAAAATATTTTTACATAAATAAGACCATAATAAGACCATGTGCTGGGCCTTGGGTGGACCTTGCTACTGAGCATTGGGGGAGGGTACTGCAGTTAAACAATGCCACAAAAGTTACAAAACGGTCATTATTGCTAAAGCTGGGAAAGACCAAAAATAAATATCCAGTCATCAAATTATTTTCACTCAAAAGCCAATGAACTACAACATGTACAAAGTATCATTCATTCTGTGATTTTGAGAGTAATGTTCCAATGTACTAGACTGCTTAAATTTAGGATTGCAAAGTACCACATCTTGTACTATGTCAACCTTAATGTTACATATACAAAAACAAAAAGTGCAAGGGGGGTCTCCCCCCACAATACTGGGGGGTTGGGAGGCAAAGGCTATGCAGAAAATACATTCACTTTTGGGTGGTGCTGGATTGTGTTAGTTAGCAATACTGCCTCACTGTACTTAGCTGTCTGAATCTGTTCTTGGCTGGGACACTTGCAGGGGTTGCACTTTTTTATTCTTTCTCCCTCATCCCAAAGAACATTTGTGTGTGTGTTGTGAGGCTTGGTTCAACGGCTTGCACCCGCTGCTTGCAAGATTAGTCTGCAGCATTTATTTAACCCTGAACGGAACAACCTGAGTATCAGAAAGGGGAAAAAAATAAAAGAATAAATTAACAAGGGATGATTGTTATTTCAGTTTGTAGGGTTTGCTGAAAGTCTTTGGTAAAAGCAGTTTGACGGATCCAACCACATCTGGTTCTATAAATAATGAAATAGTTTAAAACTTGTCTTTTGTTATACAGTATTAATACTTGTTTCATTTTCAGTCAGAAAAAAAAAAAAAAATATATATATATATATATATATATATATATATATATATATATATATATACATATATATATATATATATATATATATATATATATATATATATATATATATCTATATGGGTTCCCTTTAGAATCTCGAAAAACTGAAATACCGAATTTCAGTTTACCGAGATTCTAATCCCGAGTGCTCAGATTCGCGAAACACCAGAAGCACGAAATTCGAAATCCCGAAGTTCGGAGCTTCTGGTGTTGCGGTGTATGAATGGATGTAAGTGCAGGTAAGTTTGCAAGAGAGTGCAGGTTATGTGCTGTAATGTATGTTAATGTGTGTTTTGGTTGTGATGTGTGTGTGCAAGGGGCTGTGAAATGTGTGGGTGTGAGTTGCCTTTGTGTGTGTGATTGTGAGGTGTCAGAGTCAGAATATATTAGTAGGAGGGTGTTTCTAGAGTAAGTTAGTTTTTTTTTGTGTGTGGAGGGCAGTTGTGTGTATGTGAGTGTGTGTATGTAAGTGTCGGGATTTTGAATTTCATGGTTATGGGCATTCAGGATTGTGGTGTTTCGGCTTTATGATCTCGATACTCTGAAATTCAGTATTTCAGAATTTCGAGATTATAAAGTGAACCTATATATATATATATATATATATATATATATATATATATATATATATATATATATATAAAACAGTGGGTAAAACTGCCTTCCAGTTTATAGCCTGCTACAGACCACCCTCCCAAACCCAGGAACCCCACTCGGCCTTCCTGAGAACACTGGAAAATATGAAGGGCTCTCCAAACACCATTATATTGGGTGACTTCAACTACTCAAACATAGACTGGGAGCATTACTCTAGCTCCAACACCCTAGCCCAAAGGTTCCTAGAATTTATAAACTCAAATGCTATGGAACAACTTGTTACCACTCCCACAAGAGGGGAAAACAAACTGGACCTGATCATCACCAACATGTGGACTCTATGCTCCAGACCAGAAGTGTATCCCTTACTGGTAAGATCAGACCATAAACTAATCTCACTGGATATTCACATCCCGACCCCAACCCCTGCCCAGAAAACCACAGTGAAAAACTTCTCTAAAGCAAATTTCACACTCCTCAAAACCAAGGTGGAATCCCTCAAAGCCCCCGGGCCTGTGGAAAATACAGACCAGACCGCAGAATCCTTTATAAACGCATTCTATGAACACCTTCAGGAATGCATGGATCATGCAATCCCAAATAAAACCAAGACTCAATCCTCCAAAGGCAGACATCCTGTCTGGTGTACCCCAGCCATAAACAAACTATACAATAGAATGAGGAAGCTACTACATGATAGAGCAAAATCCCAAAAAAGGAAGGCATCTCTGATCAGTATTAGCAAAAAACTACGGGCACTCATAAAATCGTCTAAAGCCAGCTTCGAGAGAAAAATTGCACAGGACACTAAGGATAATCACAAGGCTTTTTTAGTTATGTTAGGAACCTGGGTGGGAATTCTCAGATATGCTCAGAATTAGTCCAAAATGACAAAAAATACACCGAACCCACATACATTGCCAACATCCTAGCTGACAGGTTCAGCGCAAACTTCTCCCCATCCCCACCAAAAGGGCAAATATCTATCCCAGCAGAGTGCTGCCCCCCGACATCTCAGATGCTCAGGTAAGAGCTGCCCTCTCCAAAGCAAAAAACACAGCATCAATGGGACCAGACGGTGTCCCAGGCTGCATCCTACATGAACTCCAAGAAGAGCTAAACCCAAACATAAAACTACTGTTCAATCTCAGCCTTACTACAGGATATGTACCCAAAGAGTGGCGTACAGCAACAGTGGTCCCTCTCCACAAAGGTGGTGCCTCAACGGATCCTGGAAACTATCTCCCCATAAGCCTGACTAGCTTAGTCTACAAAGCTATGGAAAGGATCATCATGAA
The DNA here is from genome assembly GCF_019279795.1 of Protopterus annectens. Classification (NCBI taxonomy): domain Eukaryota; kingdom Metazoa; phylum Chordata; order Ceratodontiformes; family Protopteridae; genus Protopterus; species Protopterus annectens. Next base: position 21,011,382 of record NC_056733.1, read on the forward strand.
CCTCATAAATAAAGATATTGGGGACCTACAGACACTGGATCCTACCCAGTTCGGCTTTGTTAAGGGCAGATCCTGCCTCTTAAACCTGGTCGATTTCTTTGAAACAGTCACCAAGGTCATTGACGAGAGGAAGGTGGTCCACACAGCCTACCTGGACCTCGCAAAAGCCTTCGATACAATACCCCACTCGGGCATTATAGATAAGCTCACCAGCTTAAATATAAACCCCTATGTCACTAGATGGGTTGCAAACTGGTTCAAGGACAGAACCCACATGGTTAGAATTGCTGGAGCCATGTCAGACTCCAAACCAGTTACAAGTGGCATCCCACAAGGCTCAGTCCTGGGACCTCTCTTGTTCCGTATATATTTCTCGGAGGTACAGGCCAACACGGAAGGACTGTGTCTGACCAAGTTGGCAGATGACTGCAAACTGGGCACCATAATCGACTCTCCAGCCGACACAAGCATCCTCCAAAAGGGCCTCATAGAAACAGACAACTGGTGCCAGAGCCATGGCCTCAAGCTAAACACCAAAGAGTGTATAGTCATCCCCTTTGGCAAAAACAAAGTGCCCATAAATTACCACATAGGTGGTAATCCATTAAGTACAGAAGAAGTAATTAGGGACCTGGGGACCCAAGTTGATAGCAATCTCTCATTTGACAACCACATGGCCAAAGTGGTTAGAAAAGCATTTTATATAGCCCACCTAATCATGAAGGGATTCACATCTAGATGAGGGGAGGTCATCGTGCCTCTTTACTCATCCCTCATCAGGCCCATAATTGAGTACAATGCCTCTTTTGGGATGTATCTTACCAGACACCTGCAGCAACTGGAAAGACCCCAAAAGTACCTCACCAAGAGGATCAAAGGGCTCATTCAGATGCCATATGCTGCCTGGTTAAAGAAACTCCAGCTCTACTCAGTGGCATACCGCCTGCTCAGAAGCGATCTGTGCCTGATGTATAAAGCCATGTCCAACCCGGAATTAATGGACATGCTGCACCTCAGAAAATCCAAATCCCATCGAGCTAAGCGCTCGAGAGACTTGAACCTCAGCACTGAAATAAATAGGACATGCTGGAGGGATGGATTCATAACCCAGAGGTTCCCTTCACTCTGGAATAAAATCCCAGTCCAGGTTAGGCAGAGTCCCTCATTGACTCTCTTCAAGAGGAATCTTGATAAGTGGAAGGGAGATCGTAGGTTTACCCCGGGTATCACTTCTGTGTCACTGTTAGACAGAGGCACAGTATACTAACCTCGAAAAAGGGCATAGCAAAATTAATTTAAAATGGGTGGCGAAAGCCAAACACACTCTGGCTAGGCTTATAAATGCCCTAGGGCAGATAGCCTAGTATGAACCTATGAACCTATATATATATATATATATATATATATATATATATATATATATATATATATACACGCATATATTAAATGCATTTTCAGGCAAAAAGATGTTTATTAAACTACAGGATAGCTCCTCTGTCAATGACCTATCTGCAATAATCCCATAATGCAAGGAAATAGCATTTGTTTCCTTGAGAAAGTGGACTATCTGCTGTTTAATAATGGTAATTCAAGTGTAATGCTTGCACATGTCGAAGCTCCATAACCATTTTGATTCAGAACCAAAGCTAGTATTCTAACTGAAGGTCTGTCCACATGGATACCCAACCTGACATCCAGCTGTGAAACTTTACAAGTTAAAATCCCAGAAAATGTCCTTTGCAATTTCTTCTTGTCAGCATCAAACTGCCTGAGTAAATTTCCAGTCCTCGCTGACTACAGTAATAAAACTGGTTTAGAGATGAAGACAAAGTTAAATTACATGATTTTCTAGGATGCCCTGTGAATGAGACAGTGAGTATTAAGAAATGGAAAGAAAATCTAAAGATGTGACTTTTCAGACAGAGCAAGACTAGTACTATCCTCTGAATCTTCCAAAAAAAGTTGAAAGGAAAATATTTCATATTCTTGTGCAAAAAAACTACTGTTTTACCTTTTCACTGAGTAATGGTGACTTTAGAAGTGATAATATTAAATAGCAGGCTGCAGACTTCCAAAAAAGGGGTGTTGATGTTTGACCCCACATTTAACTGTAATTTCAGAGAAATGACTGATGGTGACTTTATGTATTTGGGGTGGACATTTTTTCTGGATTTCCTGATCACATACTGAAAAAATTTAGGAACTTAGAATTCTGCAACCAAAAAGCCAGAAACCTTCCAGTTGTCATCGTCACATAGGGTCAAATCACATAATGCAAATGCACAAACAAAACTGCTAGTAAACTGTTTTTCTTCTTCTTCTTTTGGCTTTTCCTGGTTAGGGATTGCCACAGCGGATCACCTGTCTGCTCATGATTGGCAGTGGAGTTTTATGGTGTCGAGTTGGCAGCCCAGCAACCAACCTTCCACAGAAGGCGCACACACACACACACACACACACACACACACACACACACACACACACACACACACACACACACACACGCACGCACACACACACACACACACACACACACACACACACACACATGCACTCATGCCTAGGGCCACTTTAGAGTGTCCAATCCACCTACAGCATGTCTTTTGGAGGAAATGGAGCACTCGGAGGAAACCCATGCGACCAGAGGGAGGCCATGCAGAATCCGCACAGAAGACACCCCAGCATCGAACTGGAGAGCCACTTGCTGTAAGGCGGCAATGCTAACCGCTGGACTACTGTGGCTGCCCTGCTAGTAAACTCTTTTTCAATGGAGAATAATACTCAGACACATTGTGAATGCAAAAGCAAGTATATTTTCTGGGCGTGAAGACATTCTGCGTGTTGCCACGTAGCTATGGCAATCAGACACCTATTTTGCATTTGCAGCAGTGTAGCACACAGAACACAATGTATTTCAAAGTAAATGTAAAAATAATTTGAACAGCACAATGAGCAAATCTGGCAAACGCTCCTGAAACATACTAAAACACTAAACCCCCTGAACACCCGCCTACTCTTATTTTCAGTATGCCACAGGTCATACTAAAACCCTAAACCCACTGAACACCCGCCTACTCTTATTTTCAGTAAGACACAGGTAATATTCCATTTGTTTTTACACAACTAAAAGCAGTTCCCTGGGAGGTGGGAAAGACTTTAAGATCATATGTATAGTTATAGAAAGAACAACAAACACATTCACAAAGTACCACAAGAGAAACAGCCACAGTACATGCTGCATGCAGTAACATCTGAAAGAGAATCCAAGATGCACCTCTATTTTCCGTCCTTCTACAATTGTACCATTTAGTTTCTCTCGAGCTCGGTCAGCATCAGCGCTTGTTTCAAAGGTTACGAACCCAAAGCCCTGTTTTGCAGAGGAGAGAGGCAAAGAGTGGGAAAGAGACAGAGACAGACACAGCCATGCATACATTAAGAGTAAAAGTACATAAGAGGCAGACATGACAACACAATAAAGCTTCTAACATTTTCTACAACACAGCAGTTAATAGCAACTACATGGTAAAATTAAGGCAATCGCATTGTTTTCAGATTTTTAGTATTCTGTGAAAGAGTAGTCAAATGCAGTAATAAGAAACAAAAGTAAGTCAGGAGTTTAAGGCTCTGCATGGAAAAGAACAGACAGTAAGTCTTTAATGTACAAAATTGCAAACCATTTGATGTTTATAGTCACACCACTCATGAGAGTTATTTAAGAATTAGTTTGCATGTTTTACAGTATTACTGATTTGCAGACAAAATAATTAAATAGAAGGTAGTTAGCTTTATACAAAATTTAGTAAATGATTTCAGCTTCAAAAAGAGAAATAACAAGGCAGAAAGAAATACAATTGTTCAACGGCCAGTGAGGACATATATGTGCGGGGGGGGGGGGGGGGGGCAAGTGTGCATGAACATTCTTTTTTGGGGTGCAGTTACCACATGAAATGACATGTAGAACAGCAAGAACAGGTTGACACATGGTGCATAAATGTGAAATATGACATCTGAACATGTGTTAAACTGGTATAAAGCAACATGGCACTTCTAAGAGTAACACTATCTTCCAGTGTGTGCACAGCACAGTGCATTTACTCTTGTCATGAATATATTGCTATGGTTCCAACAACCATGTTTTAAAGCATACATGCTGTACACAAAACATCATTTCAAATGTACAAAATATAACATATGCTTGGTATCATGGTAGGTCAGACAATGAGTGAGCACTTGAACTGGTGAGAATAATTAAGACTCTTACTTCATTTTACATTTGCAATTTGTACCACTAATTTAAGAAATTATTCTTCTAAACTTTAACCAGCAATTTTGCAACTTATCAGGAGGGCAGAATAAGGTTTGGTTGCACATCATTAAGTAACAAAAAAACAAAAGTGGAATAATAAATAGGAACTAAAATTACAGGACAGACTTATTGCAACCACTATAGCAGTATGAAGGAATATTAAATGTTCAACCGCGTAAATGTGTGTTATTCACACTTTCCCTACCAGTGCCTACTCTGAGAGGTAAAATAATAACACCTTCCAGGATTAGAACCCGCAACCATGTACTCCATCCTCAGAGTAACCTAACACAAAGCTACCTGGAATGTACCTATACCAGTTGAGTATGCAGACAAGTTAAAACACAAAAGGGAGGAATGTGTTGAAATAGGACAACCCGCCATGTACCCAATTACCTGTCAGAAGTATATTACACTGCTATTTTTTTCTGTGCCTTAACTGAAATTCTCTGGTTTAATTGACAGGATATGCAGCTTCTCTGCTGACTGAAAATTACTGTAGGTTGTTATTAGTCTGAGAGCTAGACAACTATATGTAGCTTAGTGTTAGATTACTCTGAGGATGGAGTACATGGTTGTGGGTTCTAATCCTGGAAGGTGTTATTATTTTACCTCTCAGAGTAGGCACTGAATTTTATAATATCGATTCTTTGACTGAAATTTTAAAGCAGGGACATGTATCTGCTAAAATAAGTGTGATATTTAAAATGTGTTGGCTGTTTCAGGTACTACAAACTTCTGCAGTTGTCTAGCTCTCAGACTTATAACAACCTCCGGTAATTTTCATTCAGCAAAGAAGCTGCATATCCTGTCAATTAAACCACAGAATTTCAATTAAGGCACAGAAAAAATAGCAGTGTAATATACTTCTGACAGGACCTAAGCAGACATGTCACACTAAGCTGTTACCTGCTCTGGGGTCTACAAAAACAGTTTAGCATTTTTTTCTGTGTTGGTGAGTTAACAGCAGTCAGGAATATTGTTGCCTATCTATATTCAACTAGTCCAAAGGCTATCACTCGCTCTTTGTCTCAGCCTTAAGTAATAAAATATTATAATTTCTCTGTATACATAGCTGTTTACCATAATGGCTTTTAGGCTTGCAGATCATCATTCATTTTAGGAGCAAGCATTCCACTTAACATACTTTCTGCAAATTAGAGGGGATATAACAGGATTAAATAAATTAATGTAAATTGCTTGACTCCCTTGGTTCCACTATAATGCAGCAAACTATACTGTAACTATATTTTTTCACTTAGGAGCACCAAAGATGTATGTGAAAAATAATGTTTACTGTAACAAATATTTTTTTCTGATGTTAGACAGAAATGCTTTTCCTGTGAGAGGCAGAAATTACAGATAATGAATGCCATGGAATGTGACAAACATACTCAAAACAAATTCAAAAGTTCCTTGTCATTATAGGAAGTCAGAAGCAGAGGAACGGAATGCCATTTTTTAATTTCTGATGCAGAAGTTTACTTTCTTATTTCTGTATAGATCTCTCTGTTTGATGCTTAATGAGAAAAGTACAGTAGTGTGAGATACTTACCTTAACTGTAGATCTCTGACGAAGGGAGGCTTGTTGCATTGTTACAGCAATTAAGTTTTTATTCAAAATGATAGTCATATAACTCAAAGTATTCTATGAAGCAGTTAACGCTCACCCTGTGCTAGGATTAACACCATCATCAACTGGTGCATTTGCCATATAAAACCACACATGACCAGTATGATTTTTATTTCATCCAGCAAGAAGTATATAATGATTAATAATTGCAACATAGAAAGCATAATAACCAAATAAAATTTTAGGAAGCACGCTTTAAAGAAAAATATTCAAACCCAGACTCCAATCCGAATAGCATGTAGGAAAGCTATCCACTCTGCTGCAAAACTGTCTCTTCCTCAAAGGTGTATTGTTTCAGTGAGCATTTCACTTAGATGCAAGTCTGTTCCTTTAGGCATGACTTCTGAAGCTGTACTATAACACATATGCAGACTCCATGGCAATTTATAAAATTAATTCCTTGTGGTGAAAAGGTAAGGCAGACCCATTTCAGACAGTGCCTTACCAAACACAACCCAGCAGGAAAGCTACACTGACAAGATCTGCTTGGCCACAGGAAGACCCTGCTTGCTTCTCATGATGTATATGAGGTGCTGATCTGATTTCCTGACGTCTTTAGCTCCACTTACATATTGTGTTAGTTCCCAGTGGACATCCAAGGTATGTAACAGCTTTGCTTCTTTGTTGTCCTGTTGCTGGAAGAAGAAAGAAGCTGTAGAAATTAATTCACAAAAAAAGTATTCATTTTAGGCATGTAGAAAGAATTATTCTGAAAGTTATGCTTTCAAAGTAAAAAAACTTTACATTTTTTTTCAGAACATCTAGGGTCCAGATTTAGAGTCTCATTCTACACTAGCAAGATTGAGATTACATGTATAGGAGCATCAACGTTTAGCTCAGAATACTTTTTTATGCATTCTGATGAACATGTTACAATAAATAACCATTTAATGTTTAGGGGCAAATTCCATTCTAATAGTTGGAGAGGGTGTGGCATTTAGAAATGTTCCTTGTTCAGAAAAAAATATCCATGGAAGGTCGTATTTACTGTCTGCAAGAAACCTGGGCTCAGTAACACACACACTGAACATAAAAAGTACATTAAGAGGAAGACAAGCTCTTTTATGCCCTAATTATTTCCATGACCTGTTGTTGTTCTGTTTGTATTCAGCACGAGAATTAACCTACAGCTGTATGGTTCTTTTAATTTGTGTGTGTATTATCCGTCTGCAGAAGTCTGCTTCAGGATGAATATGTTTACTGATTTTAATAACCTGAAAATGGAAGATTTACAGTTATTAATTTTTAATTAAAGGGCAAAATTGAAGTAATCTATAATGAAAGCATGTTTAAAGTTTTATTTTTTATAGAAAACAAAACCCTCTGCACTCCACAGTTGAAAGTTTTGTTACAAATATCACCCCCACCTTTAAATATATTAATTCTCAGACCTCATAATCTTGGGGAAGGGGAAATGAGTAGTCCCAGAAAATGAAGTACAATGCTATATATTTTTTCACTAAAGTAATTGCAGACTGCAGTTTTTGTATCATTGGGGTGCCTCCTGTGCGGAGTCTGCATGTCCTTCCTGTGGTCGCGTGGGTTTCCTCCAGGTGCTCCGGTTTCCTCCCACATCCCAAAGACATGCTGTAAGTGGATTGGACACTCTAAATTGGCCCTAGGCATGAGTGCATACATGTGTGTGCCTTCTGTGGAAGGTTGGGTGCCGGGCTGGCAACTTGACACCGTAAAACTCCACTGCCAATCATGAGCAGACAGGTGATCTGCTGTGGCGACCTTTAACCGTGAAAAGCCGGAAGAGGAAGACTGCTAAGATGGCTTTTGATAACTTGAGTTTCACTGTGCATAGTTAGATCCCATGATTCAGATGCAGATTTTTGTGGTTTACTATCAAATGGATGATCGGACTCTGTGCGATTCACAGTAGTTCGAATCGACCCATTTGGTAGAATCAGAAGATCAAATGCAAAAATGTAGAAATGTACAACAGCGAATGCAATACAGCAAGGGGGGATGCAGGGGTGCTTTCCCCCCTGCAAAAATGCTGTTTACTGTGCATCGCAGAGTACTTACATTTGTGGAAGTGTGGTGAATGTTCAAATTATGTCAAATTTAAACATTCACCACTTCTGGATTCAACATTTTTGTCATTCGCTGTAGTGGATTTTCGTTTTGACGGTTCGTAGAAATGATAACTCCCTTGCAGTGAAATCGACAAAACAATAGTAAAACATTTTTTGTATGAACTATACCTCTGTGAGGTTGGAGTTCTGGGACTCAAAAGCATAGAACAGTCCCACATTAACAGAAAACTGAGTACTGACGTACTGTATTTGTGGAAGTTTTGATCGATTTACTTGCTTTCTAATGTTTGAAATATGAATTGAGGAAATTCTAGTTTGTGGATTTTCATGAGGTGATGCCCATGCAGATGGACAATACAGTTACGACTGCTGAATCCTACACAAATGCACTCTATAAGCACTTACACGAGTGCATGGATCGTGCTATCCCAAACAGAACCAAGATGCTATCCTTCAAAAAAAAGAAGCCAATCTGGTGGTCCTCTGTCATAAAGAAACTCTACAACAGAAGGAAGAAACTTTTGCAATAGTGTGTAAAATCCCATGAATGGAGAAGCTCCCTGGTCAGCCTCAGTTAGAAGCTGAAATCCCTTATAAGATCCTCTAAAGCTAGCTACAAAAATGATTCTAAGGACAACCACAAAGCATTCTATAGCTATGTCAAGAATCTCAATGGCAACATCCAGATCTGCTCTAAGTTACAGCAAAACGGTATGGAAATTACAGAACCAACCAATACCAACATCCTGGCAGATAGGTTCAGTGTTAACTTTACCCCCCCCCCTCACCCCCTAAAGGGCCCATATCTATATAAGAAGAATGCAGAGTCCCTGCAATCAGATCTATGCAGGTAAAAGCTGCACTCTCTAAAACCAAAAACACAGCATCCATGGGACTGGACAACATCCCAGGCTGCATTTTACATGAATTTCAGAACGAACTGGCTCCCCACCTAAGAACTTTGTTCAATCATAGTCTCATGTGAGGCTTTGTGCCCACTGAATGGCACACAGCAACAGTTATCCCACTCCACAAAGAGGGAGCCACCACTGATCCTGGGAACTATTGCTCTAATAGCCTGATGAGCCTGGTCTGCAAGGCCACGGAATGTATCACCATGGAACTCATAAACAAAGACATTGGTAACCTCCAAACTCTGGACCCCACCCAGTTCAGGTTTGTGAAAGGCAGATCATGCCTTCTGAACCTGATTGACTTCTTTGAGGCAGTCATCAAAGCCATAGATGAGGGTAAGGTGGTTTACACAGCCTATCTTGACCTCGCCAAGGCTTTCAACACCATCCTCCATTCTGAAATTATAGCTAAACTCACTAAACTAGGTATAAATCCCTACGTCACAAGATGGGTTGCCAAATGGCTCACTGACAGAACCCACACTGTAAAAGTTGCAGACTCCAAATCTGACTTCAAACCAGTGACAAGTAGAGTACCACAGGGTTCAGTCCTGGGACCTCTCCTGGTTTTGGTATCTACTTCTCTGAAGTACAGGCTAACACAGAAGGCCTCTGGCTAATGAAGTTCGCAGATGACTGCAAACTAGGAGCCATATTCGAGTCCCCAAATGATGTGGACATCCTACAGAAGGAACTCACTGAGAAAGATGCCTGGTGTCAGAGGCAACCCTCTCCTCCTCCCAACAAATTCCAACACTTGTGAGAGATGCAACCATATAGATATACTGGAGGCTAAGCTCTCTCAACTCAGTACTGGGGAAACCAGTCAGGAGGAGAAGGAAACCACACTCACTACAATTCCAGTCTCACATAAACCTACCACGACAGCAAACCAAACGCATAAACACAGAAAAACATACTCGGAGGCTCTAAATAAAAATCTGCCTAAGCAGAAGAGACCTCCAAAGCAGACACTCAAGCAACCGCGACCCCAAAACAAAACACATACAACACATAGCTCACAAAGCCAGTGTGCCGAACAGTCACAGCCCTTAAGGCTAAACAACACACCTGATACACTTGTAATAGGTGACTCTATCGTCAGGCACACTGACGTCCGGCTCACCAGGCTGAACAAGGAGAAGGTCACGATGAGCTGCCTGTCAGGCGCTAGGATCCGCCACATAACACAAGCCCTCAGGTCACTCCAAGGCAAGTACAAATATGACTCAGTCATTGTCCATGCTGGTGTGAATGACCTGAGACGTACCTCCCTGGACTACAAGAAAAGAGACATAGAGGAGCTCTCTGAGCATGTATCCCAGGCCGGTATGACCCTGACCTTGAGTAGCATCTTACCCTCACCAAGAATGATGCCACAATATGAAGACAAGATGATCAATTTCAACAATTGGCTTAAGTATTGGTGTCATTCAAAGGGGATCCAATGCCTGTCAGCCTGGGATGACATGCTCGACAAGCCATGATGCTTCGCTAGGGACGGCTTGCACCTGTCACCCCTGGGCTTTTGGATATTGGCAAAGGCTCTTGCTACCCCATAGTGCCTTTTAGGCAAGGCTCAAAAGACAAACCCACCTCCATAGGTATCACAAGGGATAAGAAACTAAGAGTAATGCTACTCAACACCAGAAGTCTAAACCTCAAGATGCACGCACTCGAAACTCTCCTTAGCATGGAGAACATCGATATCTGTGCAGTAACAGAAACCTGGTTCAGGGCTCCCGAGAGCACCCCAGCACTACCAGGTTATACCTCATACCATGCTTTTCGGCCCCAAAATTTGGACCGAACCACAAAAGGAGGGGGAGTATCAATATTCGTCAAAGATACCCACACCTCCAGGTTGGTGGCACAGCACGAAGCATCAGAGACTATCCATGTGCAACTAACAGTGGGTAAAACTGCCTTCCAGTTTATAGCCTGCTACAGACCACCCTCCCAAACCCAGGAACCCCACTCGGCCTTCCTGAGAACACTGGAAAATATGAAGGTCTCTCCAAACACCATTATATTGGGCAACTTCAGCTACCCAAACATAGACTGGGAGCATTACTCTAGCCCCAACACCCTAGCCCAATGGTTCCTAGAATTTATAAACTCAAATGCTATGGAACAACTTGTTACCACTCCCACAAGAGGGGAAAACATACTGGACCTGATCATCACCAACATGGGGACTCTATGCTCCAGACCAGAAGTGTATCCCTCATTGGTAAGATCAGACCATAAACTAATCTCACTGGATATTCACATCCCGACTCTACCCCCTGCCCTGAAAACCACAGTGAAAAACTTATGTAATGTAAATTTCACACTCCTCAAAACCGAGGTGGAATCCTTCAAAGCCCCCGGGCCTGTGGAAAATACGGCCCAGACCGCAGAATCCTTTATAAATGCATTCTATGGACACCTTCAGGAATGCATGGATCATGCAATCCCAAATAAAACCAAGTCCCAATCCTCCAAAGGCAGACGTCCTGTCTGGTGGACCCCAGCTATAAACAAACTATACAATAGAAGGAGAAAGCTACTACATGATAGAGCAAAATCCCAAAAAGGGAAGGCATCTCTGATCAGTATTAGCAAAAAACTATGGGCACTCATAAAATCATCTAAGGCCAGCTTTGAGAGAAAAATTGCACAGGACATGAAGGATAATCACAAGGTTTTCTTTAGTTCTGTTAGAAACCTGGGTGGGAATTCCCAGATATGCTCAGAATTAGTCCAAAATGACAAAAAATACACCGAACCCACGGACATTGCCAACATCCTAGCTGACAGGTTTAGCGCAAACCCCCCCCTCCCCACCAAAAGGGCAAATATCTATCCCAGCAGAGTGCTGCCCCTCTGACATTTCAGATGCTCAGGTAAGAGATGCCCTCTCCAAAGCAAAAAACACAGCATCAATGGGACCAGACTGTGTCCCGGGATGCGTCCTACATGAACTCCAAGAAGAGCTAAACCCAAACATAAAACTACTGTTCAATCTCAGCCTTACTACAGGATATGTACCCAAAGAGTGGCATACAGCAACAGTGGTCCCTCTCCACAAAGGTGGTGCCTCAATGGATCCTGGAAACTATCGCCCCATAAGCCTGACTAGCTTGGTCTGCAAAGCTATGGAAAGGATCATCATGGACCTCATAAATAAAGATATTGGGGGCCTACAGACACTGGATCCTACCCAGTTTGGCTTTGTTAAGGGCAGATCCTGTCTCTTAAACCTGGTTGATTTCTTTGAAACAGTCACTAAGGCCATTGACGAGAGAAAGGTGGTCCACACAGCCTACCTGGACCTCGCAAAAGCCTTCGATACAATACCCCACTCGGGCATTATAGATAAGCTCACCAGCTTAAATATAAACCCCTATGTCACTAGATGGGTTGCAAACTGGCTCAAGGACAGAACCCACATGGTTAGAATTGCTGGAGCCATGTCAGACTCCAAACCAGTTACAAGTGGCATCCCACAAGGCTCAGTCCTGGGACCTCTCTTGTTTGGTATATATTTCTCGGAGGTACAGGCCAACATGGAAGGACTGTGGCTGACCAAGTTTGCAGATGACTGCAAACTGGGCGCCATAATCGACACTCCAGCCGACACAAGCATCCTCCAAAAGGGCCTCATAGAAACAGACAACTGGTGCCAGAGCCATGGCCTCAAGCTCAATGCCAAAAAGTGTATAGTCATCCCTTTGGCAAAAACAAAGTGCCCACAAATTACCACATAGGTGGTAATCCATTAAGTACAGAAGAAGTAATTAGGGACCTGGGGACCCAAGTTGATAGCAATCTCTCATTTGACAACCACGTGGCCAAAGTGGTTAGAAAAACATTTTATATAGCCCATCTAATCATGAAGGGATTCACATCTATATCAGGGGAGGTCATCGTGCCTCTTTACTCATCCCTCATCAGGCCCATAATTGAGTACAATGCCCCTTTTGGGATGTACCTTACCAGACACCTGCAGCAACTGGAAAGACCCCAAAAGTACCTCACCAAGAGGCTCAAAGGGCTCAAACAGATGCCATATGCTGCCCGGTTAAAGAAACTCCAGCTCTACTCAGTGGCATACCGCCTGCTCAGAGGCGATCTGTGCCTGACGTATAAAGCCATGTCCAGCCCGGAATTAATGGACATGCTGCACCTCAGAAAATCCAAATCCCATCGAGCTACATGCTCGAGAGACTTGAACCTCAGTACTGAAATAAATAGGACATGCTGGAGGGACAGATTCATAACCCAGAGGCTCCCTTCACTCTGGAATAAAATCCCAATCCAGGTTAGGCAGAGTCCCTCATTGACTCTCTTCAAGAGGAATCTTGATGAGTGGATGGGAGATCATAGGTTTACCCCAGGTATCACTTTTGTGTCACTGTTAGACAGAGGCACAGTATACTAACCTCGAAAAAGGGCATAGCAAAATTATTTTAAAATGGGTGGCGAAAGCCTAACACACTCTGGCTAGGCTTATAAATGCCCTAGGGCAGATAGCCTAGTATGAACCTATGAACCTATGAACCTATGAGGCATGGCCTCAAGCTCAATGCCAAAAATTGCATTGTCATACCCTTTGGTAAAAATACTGTACCTATGAACTATCACATAAACGGCAGTCTACTTAACGCCGAATGTGTGATAAGAGACCTTGGGACCCAGATGGACAATAGTCTCTCCTTTGATAATCACATCTCCACAGTAGTCAGGAAATCCTTCTATTGGCACACCTTATCACAAAAGGGTTCTCATCCAGGAAAAAAGAGGTCATTGTTGCCCTCTACTCGGCACTCATTAGACCCGTTATAGAGTACAACGCCCCTTTTGGAATATATCTCACAAGACATCTGCAGCAGCTGGAAACGCCACAGAAGTACCTCACAAAGAGGATTACTGGCCTCAAACAGATACCCTACACTGACCGTCTCAAAAACTCCAGCTTTACTCTGTAGCATATCGCCTACTCCGAGGAGATCTCTGCCTAACATATAAAGCTATGTTAAACCCAGAGCTGTTGGACATGCTACACCTAAAGAAATCGCAATCCCTCTGAGCTACATGCTCTAGGGACCTAAACCTTGTCACCACAATAAACAGGACATGCTGGAGGGATAGATTCCTGTTCCAGAGACTTCCCATACTCTGGAACAGGCTACCCATCTATGTCAAGCAAAGTTCCTCATTAGCACTCTTCAAGAAAAATCTTGATGAGTGGATGGGAAATAGGAAATACACCCTGGGGATCACTTCTGTGGCTCTGCTCAACAGGGGCATAGGAAATTAACTTTCTTGGGTAGCATAAGCCAGGGAACCTTGCTTGCTAGACCTACTTAGGCCCTTGGGCCGATAGCCTACTACCTACCTATGAACCTATGAAGAGGGGGGTCACTGTAGCAGAATTTGTCAAGTGTACTAGATGATACAGTGTACATTACAATACAGCAATGCACATGAAGTTGGGGTATGACATCAGTGAAAGGCTTGGGGTATGGCATCAGTGAAAAGCTTGGGGTATGAATTCAGTGAAAGGCTTGGGGTATGAAATCAGTGAAAGCTTGGGGTATGAAATCAGTGAAAGGCTTGAGGTATGAAATCAGTGAAAGGCTTGGGGTATGAAATCACTGAAAGGCTTTCAGTAAACCTATAACACTGGAAGGTCCAAAACAGGGCAACCCTGCATTCCATATAGTAAATACAATGCAGCAGGAATTGGAGAATGCTATGCTGATTATAAATCTCACAGCATGGAGACGATGTACACCTCATATATAAAGCATAAACTAGATGCTCAGTGGTATGAACAAGGTTATTGGGGTACCTAATCAAAGTATGAGGATTGTAACTGTGGTCCTCAGAAGTGCAAAAATGTAAGTGCAATTGGAGGAACATACATTAAAAAAACTATAATATAAATCACTGATATAATATTATTTAATATTATATTGATATTATATTATAATGCCACTATTTCCCTTTTTTTGTGAGGTACTGTGATCTTGAAGTAATGCACACACACACACACACACACACACACACACATATATATATATATATATATATATATATATATATATATATATGTATAAAAACAAAAAACAAAACCAAGGTGATCACCAGGCTGACTATCATAAAAGTCTTCTTTAATAAAAATGAGAAATAAAAATTATCTGAACGAAATAATTATCCTTGATGATGTAAATATAAATTGGTTAGCTCTAAATGACCCAAATTCTACCTCACATATCAATCTACATGGCCTTACACAGTTAATATATGAACCTACTCTCTATAATAACTCACAAAACCCTAGCACTCTAATAGACTGGATCCTTGTATCTGACCCTACTACTTATCACAACCCTGAAATCCTATCCAACTCTTTCAGTGATCACTCTCCCATAAGAGTCACTAGATTCACTCCCTATTATATCAGACCTCATAGATATATCACCTTCCGAAAACTATCCACCTTTTCTCTGGACACCTTCAACACTCTTCTCTCTAGAATTAACTGGAATCATCTTAATGAGCTCAGTCTGGATGATGTTGTCCAATCTTTTAACTCTATATTTCTTGAAATACTAAATTCTCTAACACCTCTTTGTACTGTTAGAATTAAACCCAAGGTATCCCCATGACTGACCAAAGCAACCCGTAACCTTATATGAAATAGGGATAGGCTATGGAAAACCTGGAAAAAATACAAACTTCCCTCTGACTGGCAAAAATACAGAGAACTCAGAAGCCAGACAAAAAAAAAAATACATTACTAAAGACAAAAAAGAATTTTATTTCAACCCTCCTGCTGCTTTAAAATCCAA
This sequence comes from Protopterus annectens, assembly GCF_019279795.1. Taxonomy (NCBI): domain Eukaryota; kingdom Metazoa; phylum Chordata; order Ceratodontiformes; family Protopteridae; genus Protopterus; species Protopterus annectens. Next base: position 21,027,122 of record NC_056733.1, read on the forward strand.
TCCCAAAAAATTCTAGAACTCAATCAAACAAATATTACATCCTGGTAACATCTCCTCCCCTAATCCCCACCCAAATAAAACACCAGAAGACACTGCCACTATTTTCAACTCTTTCTTTGTAGAAACTGTAACAAAGATGATTAATAAAAACTCCCCTCCACCGAATAAACCTAACCTCCCTGCCATACCTTCTAGCTCCGACTCCTCTAATTCTTTCTCTTTACATCCTGTTTCTACCTTTTATATCAAATCTTTACTTTCCAAATTAAAACCATGCTCAACCTCTGCTGACAACATCCCTTCCTACTTCCTCCACCTAGCAGTTAATACTTTTGCCTTTCCTGTATCCATCCTGATTAACCGCTCTATCACTGAATCTAAAGTTCCATCTCTCTGGAAAGAATTTTACACTTTACCAATTCACAAAGGAGGACATTCTCTAGACATCACTAACTTTAGACCTATAGCTATCCTGTCACAACTCCCCAAACTACTTGAAAATGCATACATAATCAAACTTTGCAATATCTAACACAGGAAAACTTACTTACTCCTACTCAGCATGGTTTTCGCCCAAAACTTAGTACAACCACTGCCTTAATCTCCTTTACTAAGACCATATCCCAGGCTCGTGCTAATAACAAACTTGTCTCTTGTTTATTTTTAGATCTTTCTAAAGCCTTTGGCACTGTTTCACACTCATTACTTCTGACTAAACTGACTAATCTAAACTTCTCTCCCACTACTGTCAATTGGCTTTCCAGGTATCTCTCTGATCAACTACAATCTGTGAAATGGCTCTCTACACTCTCCCCTCCTCTTCCCATAAAGATGGGCATCCCTCAGGGTTCTATATTAGGTCCATTGCTATTTAACATTTTTACACACCAACTCCATACTTCTTGCTCCCAGTCACCTCTTATACAATATGGAGATGATTCCACTGTGATTACCGTCACTGATTCTCCCTCAGATCTCATCTCCAAAACACAGGCAGCCTTCACCTCCATTGAAACCTGGCTCACCAATAACCAGCTAATACTTAACCCTAAGAAAACTAAACTCCTGCACTTTCTCCTAAAAACTATTATGCATCTTAAATCCACTTTTGCCATACTCTCTCTCAACAAAACCCCTATAATAGCCGATACAAGGACCAAACTCCTGGGTGTCATAACAGATGACGAACTTAAATTCGACCTGCACATCAATAACTGCATCAAGAAGACCAATCAAAAACTAGGACTCGTATACAGAAATAGAAAGTTTCTTACAAAGCTAAAGTTACCCTATCACATTCCTATTACCTAGTCTATATATGGCTCTCAGATTCTAACAAACCCTAATAACACACTTCTAGCAAAACTCAGCTCTACGCATAATAAGATAGCCAGATTATCCGCTCAACATACTTTCAAAACTCATCACTGTGTATCATTTCTACACCTAAACTGGCTGGAATTATCCAATTTGCTTCTTCTCTCTAAGCTCCATATTATGCATTCTTTACTACATCAACCTCTCTATTCACCTAGCCTATCCTCCCTAATATCTCACTACTCTCCTACTAGAGTACTTTGCAGCTCTGACCAGGACCTGTTATGTGTATACAAACCTAGGTCTAAAATGGGTAGCAGCCTTTACAGCTATCACCCAACCATTGCATGGAACAAGCTTCCATATCAAATTAGATCAACAAAAAATCCAAAACAATTCAAAGAAGCAGCAAGAGAACACATAAAAACTCTCTGGTCCTGCTCCTGTACCCACCCTCCATAAACTGTTACCTTACCCATATGTTAATCTTCTTCTGGAACTCTACCCCATACATTAACCTCTACCCCCTTCTGTCTGTAGCACATCTATTGCCTCCAGGTCTTGCCTATTTCATCTAGCACCCTAAATTATTTATGTCTCAGAATAACCCTCTTTCTCAATTTCCTCTCCAAGAGCATCCTTTAAAATCAGTCAATGTCTATAAAGAACTAATAAGATAACTAGTAACAATACTTATATCTCAGTCTTTCCCATGGTCTCTATTACTAATTATTATGTGTTAACATTTGAAACTTGAATAATGTTTTAAGATAACCAAAGTGCTACTGTGATCTGTAATTTTTTTTATTTACTTTATTGTATAACTGTTGCTGGAGCTTTTCTCCCCAGGCCTCTGCTGAAAAAGGGCTACATTACTAGCTCAGTCAAACTTTTCCTGGTCAACAAATGTAAAATAAATAAATAAATAAATAAAATTTGAAATGACAGGATAAGCACTTTCATGTTAAACCCTTCTTCCATAGCTCTCAACCAGTTGGGGACCAATTACAAAAGAATCAAGGACAAATCCATAAATAATCAGGGACATTAGGGACACTTTTAAAATATTAGTACTATTAACCTGGGACATTGGCAAAATAATAGAATGTGAATTATTATACATTTTTTGAAGTAAAAAAGTCTATAACTTTAATTATTGGCATTATTTATTAAGCATAGTTCACCACCTTTTCTCCAAATGTCACCAATTTTAGAAGAGATTAAGAGGGACACAGATAAAACTGTGTCAAAATCAGGGATGTTCCTACATGTCATAGACAGCTGAGAGGTATGCCTTCTTCAGATCTGCCATTAGAAGGTAAAGTGAAACATTCATGGTTGAAGCTTTCAGACACTGCCTTTTTGTTATCCAATCAATGTCTGCCACCACAATCTGCATCTCTTCAGTGTGGATAGGTTCACACGCAGATCAAATATCCAATAAGAATGTGATTCTGCTGTCTAGCTACTTGCATAATATTATAAGAAACTTAACAAATCAAATTACTTCTTTCAGACAGTGCCTATTAGTTGACCAATCAGTGCCTTCTGGGTGAATTTACACCTCATCAGTGTGGATAGGACCACACTAAAGTCAAATACCCAATAGAATTGTAGTTCTTTTATCCAACTAATCACACAGTGTGGTAGCAGAATTTAGTTTCATTAGACTTAAGGTCATAGGTAGAAATAATAAAAATTATAAGGATATGACTAATACAAAATTAGTAAAAATAATAGCCCAAAACTTTAAAAAATTTTCACAGTATATATTCATAGGTAGGTACTAGGTTATTGGCCCTAGGGCCTATATAAGCCTAGACAAAAATGTACCCTGGCTTTCGCCACACAAGAAAATTATTTTCTGTGTCCCTGTCGAGCAGAGCCACAGAAGTGATCCCCGGGGTGAATTTCCTATCTCCCATCCAGTCATCAAGATTTTTCTTGAAGAGTGCTAATGCAGAGCTCTGTTTGACATACATATGTAGTCTGTTCCAGAGTATGGGAAGTCTCTGGGACAGGAATCTATCCCTCCAGCATGATCTGTTTATTGTGGTGACAAGGTTTAGGTCCCTAGAGCGTGTATCTTGGAGGGATTGGGATTTCTTTAAGTGGAGCATGTCCAACAGCTCTGGGTTTGACATAGCTTTGTATGTTAGGCAGAGATTGCCTCTGAGTAGGCGATATGCGATGGAGTAAAGCTGGAGTTTTTTGAGACGGTCTGCACAGGGCATCTGTTTGAGGCCATTAATCCTCTTTGTGAGGTATTTCTGTGGCCTTTCCAGTTGCTGTAGATGTCTTGTGAGGTACATACCAAAAGGGCAATTGTATTCTATAATGGGTCTAATGAGTGATGAGTAGAGGGGAACAATGACCTCTTTTTTTCTGGATGAGAAACCTTTTGTGATAAGGTGAGCCATGTAGAAGGATTTCCTGACCACTGTGGCAATGTGATTATCAAAGGAAAGACTACTGTCCACCTGTGTCCCACGGTCTCATCACATTTTTGTGTTAAGTAGACTACCAGCTATGTGGTAGTTTATGGGTAAAGAGTTTTTACCAAAGGGGATGACAATACACTTTTTGGCATTGAGCTTCAGGCCATGGCTTTTACACCAGGCATCTGTCTCAGTGAGTCCCTTTTATAGTATGTCCACATCGTTAGGAGTTTCTATTATGGCTCCTAGTTTACAGTCATCTGCAAACTTTGTCAGTGAAATACCTTCTGTGTTAGCCTGTACTTCAGAGAAGTAGATACCAAACAGGAGGGGACCCAGGACTGAACCCTGTGCTACTCCACTTGTCACTGGTCTGAAGTCGGATTTGGAGTCTGCTACTTTCACAGTGTGGGTTCTGTCCATGAGACAGTTGGCAAACCATCTTGTGACATAGGGATTTATACCTTGTTTAGTGAGCTTATCTATAATTCCAGAGTGGGGTATGGTGTTGAAAGCCTTGGTGAGATCTAGATAAGCTGTGTGAACCACCTTACCCTCATCTATGGCTTTGGTGACTGCTTCAAAGAAGTCAATCAGGTTTAAGAGACATGATCTGCCTTTTACAAATCCGAACTGGGTAGGGTCCAGAGTCTGGAGATTACCAATGTCTTTGTTTATGAGTTCCATGATGATAAGTTCCATGGCTTTGCAGACCAGGCTCGTCAGGCTAATGGGGCAGTAGTTCACAAGGTCCGTCTTGGCTCCTCCTTTGTGGAGTGGGATAACCATCACGGTGCACCATTCAGTGGGCACAAAGCCTGAGGTGGGGCTATGACTGAACATGCTACTTAGGTAGGGTGCCAGTTCATTCTGTAGTTCGTGTAGAACACAGCCTGGGATACTGTCAGGTCCCATGGATGCTGTGTTCTTGGCTTTGGAGAGTGTTTTTTTTACCTGTGCAGCCGTGATTACAGGAACTTTGCATTCTTCTGATATAGAGATGGGCCCTCTAGGGGGTGAGAGGGGGTAAAGTTAGCAGTGAACCTATCTGCCAGAATGTTGGCAATATCAGTTGGTTCTGTATATTTAGTGCCATTGTGCTGTAATTCAGAGCAGATCTGAGTGTTGCCATTGAGATTCTTGACATAGCTATAGAATGCTTTGTGGTTGTTTTTAGAGTAAGTGGCAATTTTGTTTTCGTAACTAGCTTTGGAGGATTTTATGAGGGGTCTCAGCTTCTTATTGAGGTTGACCAGGGAGTTTCGCCAGTCATGGGATTTTATTCTTTTTTGCAACAGTTTCTTTCTTCTGTTATAGAGTTTTTTTTATGGCAGAGGACCACCAGATTGGCTTCCTTTTTTTGGAGGATAGCATCTTGGTTCTATTAGGGATAGCATGATACATGCACTCGTGAAAGTGCTTATAAAGTGCATTTGTGTAGGATTCAGCAGTCGTACCTCTATTGTCTGTCTGCATGGGTGTCATGAAGTTTTCCACTTCTGTCTTAAAAAGTGTGAAGTTGGCTTTGGAGAAGTTTTTTTATGGTGGTTTCCCCTAATTGGGGGTGGGGGCGAGATGTGGATGTGTAGGGCGATTAGCTTGTGGTCGGATCTGACCAACAAGGAACTGACCTCTGGTGTGGAACACCAGTTGCCCATGTTGGTAATGACCAGGTCTAGGATACTGCTGCCCTTGGTGGGGGTGTGAATAAGTTGATCCAAGGCGTTGTAATTTATGAATTCCAGAAAACGTTTTGCAAAAGAGTTGGTACATGAGTAGTTTTCCCAGTTAATGATGGGGTAGTTGAAATCACCCATTATTAGGGTGTTAGGTTGTACCCTAATACATTCCAGCGTATCAAGAAATGAGGAGTGGGAATCCTGAGGCATGGTGGGGGTCTGTAGCAAGCTACAATTTGGATTGCGGTCTTGCCCAGAGTTAGTTGCACTTGGATGATCTCGGATGCATTATGCTGTGCAACTAGCCTGGAGTTGTGGATATCCTTAATTAATATGGACATGCCTCCACCTTTAGTGCTTTGTTCCGGGTTAGGTGGCCGAAAGCTGTGGTATGAATTATAGCCTGGTAATGCAGGGGTGCTCTATGGAGCTTTGAACAAGGTCTCTGTCACTGCACAGATGTCGATGTCCTCCATTTTAAGGAGTGCCTCGAGTAAGTTCATTTTGAGGTTTAGACTTCTAGCATTGAGTAGCATTACCCTCAGATTTTGCTTGCATGTAACTGTCACGGTGATGAATTTGTCATTTGAACATTGCCTAAAAAAGGCACTATATGGGTGGCAAGAGCCTTAGCCAGTATCCAGAATCCTAAGGGCGACAGGTGCAAGCCATCTCTGGCAAAGCATCGTGGTCTATCGATTATGTTGTCCCAGGCAGACAAATAGTGGATCCCCTTAGAATGACACCAGAAGCTTAGCCAATTGTTGAAGTCAATCATTTTGTCCTTGTACTGTGGCATCATTCTAGGTACTGGCAGGATGCTACTCAGGGCCAGGGTCTTACCTGCCTGGGCTACAAGATCGGAGAGCTCCTCCATGTCTCTTTTCATGTAGTCCAGGGAGGTACATCTCAGGTCATTCACACCAACATGGACAATGACAGTGTCATATTTGTACTTGTTGTGGAGTGACCTGAGTGCATGCATTATGTGGTGGATCCTAGCACCCAACAGGCAGCTGACAGTAACTTTCTCCTTGTTTAGCCTGGTGAGTGGAACATCAGTGTGCCTGACTATAGAGTCGCCTATGACTAGAGTGTTGGGTACATTGTTATGCCTTATGGGCTGTGGTTGAGTGGCACATTGAGTTTGTGGGCTGTGTGTCATTTGGGTTGTGTTGGGGGGTGGAGTTTGCTTGCGTTTCTGCTTTGGAGGTCCCTGATGCTTGGGCAGGTTTTTATTGAGAGCGTCCGTGAATGTAGGTGTGTGTTTTGTGTTTCTATGTGTGTGTTTTGGTGGTGTAGGTTTTGAGGGACTATGTGATGAGTGTGGTGTGATGCAAGTGTTTACCTTCTCCTCTTGACTGTCTAGTCCAGTCTTGGGTGAAGAGAGCTGTGCTTCCAGTTTGGCAATATAAGTGCATCTCTCACAAGTTGTAGTGTTGGGTGGTAGGTGGAGAGGGTTGTCTGTGTACATGAGGCAATTGCTGCATTGCCTCAAGATGCCCAGATTCATCAGGTAGACAGTTCTTCTTCCAAATTGTCTTTAAAACTGAATCAGTTGCAAAGATATAAAGGATGTATGCATTCATAAAGCGAATCAAATATCTCCACTCAGGCATTGCCTATTCTACATCCGATCATAGCTTTCTATGCAATTTATGCCCCTTAAGGGCAGGTTTGATAGCTAAATTAGCATTTAAACCAGTATGCCTGTAATTCTGCTATCCATCTTATTTTGTGTTGCTCAATTCATATTATAAAATCACCACCTTAAACTTTTTCTTTTATTACTTGCAAGACCATAAACAAAAATGAATGCCCTGAATTTTCAGAAATGTGTTTTCATAACAGTCTCCTCATATCCCCTAGCTGAATATTACTAATATGCATGGAGATACATTCCATTTCTATGTATACAGTGGATATAAAAAGTTTACACACCCCTGATAAAATGCCAGGTTTTTGTGATATAAAAAAAATGAGACCACAATAAATCATTTCAAAACATTTCCCACCTTTAATGTGACCTATAACCTGCACAATTCAATTGAAAAACAAACAAATCTGTTAGGGGAAAAATATAAAAAATAAAAAAAAACGTACAATAAGCTGGTTGCATAAGTGTGCACACCCTTAAACTAATACTTTGTTGAAGCACCTTTTGATTTAATTACAGCATTCAGCCTTCTTGGGTACACACCTGCCATCAATTAAAGAGAGTCTGATTAACTTCAAGTAAAGTTCAGTTGTCCTAGTAGAATTTTCCTGACATTTACTCAGTTGCCTGCTACAGAAAAAGCCATGGTTCACAGACAGCTTACAAAGCATCAATGGTATCTCATTGATGAAGGATATCAGTCAGGAGAAGGGTACAAAAAAAATTCCGCAGCATTGGATATACCATGGAACACAATGAAGACAGTCATCAAAAAGTGGAGAAAATATGGGACAACAGTGACGTTGCAAAGAACTGGACGTCCCTCCAAAACTGATGAAAAGACAAGATGAAAACTGGTCAGGGAGGCTGCCAAGAGAAGTACAGAAACACTGAAGGAACTGCAGGAATTTCTGGCAAGTACTGGTTGTGTACTACATGTGACAACAATCTCCAATATTCTCCATATGTCTGGACTATGGGGTAGGGTTGCAAGATGGAAGCCTTTTCTTACACAAAAAAAACATCCAGGCCCAGCTAAAATTTGCAAAACAATACATCAAGTCTCCCAAAAGCATGTGGGAAAATGTGTTATGGTCTGATGAGACCAAGGCTGAACTTTTTGGCCACAATTCCAAAAGGTACGTTTGGCGCAAAAACACTTTGAATCACCAAAAGAACACCATCTCAATGGTAAAGCATGGTGATGACAGTATTATGCTTTGGAGTTGCTTTTCTTCAGCTGGAACTGGGGCTTTAACCAAGGTGGAGGGGATTATGAACACTTCCAAATACCAGTCACTTTTGGCCCAAAACCTTTAGGCATCTGCTAGAAAGCTGAAGATGAAGAGGAATTTTACCTTTCAACATGACAATGACCCCAAGCATACATCCAAATCAACAAAAGAATGGCTTCACCAGAAGAAAATTAAAGTTTTGGAATGGCCCAGCCAGAGCCCAGACCTAAATCCAATAGAAAATCTGTGGGGAGACCTGAAGAGGGCTGTGCACAACATATGCCCTCGCAATCTGACAGATTTGGTGCACTTTTGCAAGGAAGAGTGGGCGAATATTGCCATGTCAAGATGTGCCATGCTGATAGACTCCTACCCAAGAAGACTGAATGCTATAATTAAATCTAAAGGTGCTTCAACAAAGTATTAGTTTAAGGGTGTGCACACTTATGCAACCAGCTTATTGTATGTTTTTATTTTTTATAATTTTCCTCAAACAGATTTGTTTGTTTTTCAATTGAATTGTACAGGTTATAGGTCACATTAAAGGTGGGAAAAGTCTTGACATTTTTTAAATGATTTATTATGGTCTCATTTTTTTATATCACAAAATCCTGGTATTTTAACAGGGGTGTGTACACTTTTATACCAAGAAATATATATATATATATATATATATATATATATATATATATATATGTATATATATATATATATATATATATATATATACATATATATATATATGTATATATATATATATCTATATATATATATATATATATATATATATATATAGATATATATAAAATGTGTGTGTGCATGTGTTTGTATTTATATATAATATAGATATATATATATAAAAAACAGGAGTATGAGGGGACAGCTGCCTATTTGCCACCCCACTATAAATTTGTTTTAACTACATAAGAGTTAGTTCAAATATTTCCTGTTTTTTCTTATTAGAATCCTAGTTAAATTTTCAAATGTCAGAAGTTTCTGCATTGGGTTCCCCACTTCCATTAATGAGCCACTGAATTGTATGATGCACAGCAAAATAACATAATGTAACCTATATTACAACAAAGCACAGTCAGCTGGGGGGCACTATTTTCTCAAGGTACAGGCCATAGAATGGCTGCACTGTAGCTGCACTGTGCTCCCTAAGAGGGGGTCTATATTAGAACATTGAAGTTTCACAACTTCAAATGTTCTAATATTGACCCCTATTCAGTGAATGCTGAAAATAGCGAAACGACAGAAAACCAATTTTTTTCCTAGGGAAAGAATTTGGTTGTCCGTTTCTGTCACTTCGCTATTTTCAGCATTGTGGTGGAAAGTTACAGGTCGGGTTCAGGTAAGTGTGCGATTGGGCATGGGTTAGGTGCGTTAGGGTTTGGGCACGGGTTAGGTATGTGTGCGACTGTATGGACGCGAGGGTTAGGGCAGGTTAGGGGAGTTAGGGTTAGGGCACAGATCAGGTAAGTGTGTGATTGTGTGGACGTGAGGGTTAGTGCGGGGTAGGTGAGTTAGGGTTAGAGCGCGGGTGAGGTGAGTGTGTGATAGTGATGGACCTTAGGGTTAGGGTTTGGGTTAAGGTAAGTGGATAGTTAGTGGTGTTTGTACAGTTTAGTGTAGGGTTAGATGTAAGATTTTAGGTGTATGTGTGTGGATTGCTGTTTGTTTGGTGTGCTTGTGTTGTGTGTATGTGTTTCCCTAGGAAAAAATTTGCTGTTCTGCATGTTCAATGTTCTCAGCTTTCACTGAATAGGGGTCGATATTAGAACATTTGAAGATGTGAAACTTTGATGTTCTAATATAGACCCCCCCAAGAGGTATGTACCCCATGAAAAATGCACAAAACAACATTCACTGAATTAGTACTTCAAAAGTTAGAAAGTAAGCAAATCAGTCATAGCTTCAACAGTTGCAGTAAGTTCCTTTCTATTGCCAATTCCATCACCACTGTGTTTTACAGTGCTGGAATCCTTCTGAATGAGTGTGTCATAAGACATCCATCACAGTTTGTAAATACTAAAACAAGGAATGCTGATATATAAAAGTTTTTATGTCAGCCAATAACCTCCACTTCTTTCAGTAAAGTAACAGTACACAATGGAATTAGATGATAGGTAGCCCTCGCTGCCTAACATGCAGGTACAAAGATAACCTGCAAAGCCATATGCACCTGGTACCATTTCTCAATCAAGCACGCATAAGTATAAAATTAAAAAAAAAAAAAAACAAGGTCCCTCGTGTTCCTGATCGCTGTCAACATCAAGAGCAAATCATGTCATGTTTCTGCAACCCTCAACTCAAAAAAAAAAAAAAACCCTTTTAGTACAGTAGCAAGGCAAGTAGCTTGCTACAACTTATACCACACATAAAGTACTAAATCTCACCAGTCCTGCAGTCTTGGCCACAGAGAAGTATTCATTCCTTCCTTCACAGTCAGAAATGCTGGAACAGAATTTATTACTGAATTACTGATATGGCACTACTGATAGATTACCACCTTCCATTCAAGCCGCTGAACACCTTGCACCCTGCTGCCCCCTTTGCCCCAACCTAGCTATATACAGTATATGAAGGATGACTGGTATGCATTCTGGGTTGGTTAGTCCAGGTTAATATGCAATAAAAGTTCCCTGCACTTGAGAAGCATAGTGCAAAGTACCCTGTTTAACTCTCCCATTTCTACATGTTAGCTGCTTATTTGTATTTCATTTGGGATTACCATCTTGCACCATGGACCTACACTACAATGCAATCACTTACTAGCTTGTACTGATATCATTAGAACTTCATGGCCTTCAGCATTATTATACAACTCCTTTGGTAGCACTATTCAGAAGAGACCACAACCACAATATGGTTATGTTGTGTGCTGTGTGTGTCTGTGTTTGTGTATGGTGGCTGATGTCTACAGTACATTTGCCTCAGCTAATGGCATAATTATTACACAGTCACACAGTGGACTTTTTGCTGTTATCATCATAACTGTGACATTTGCCAGTTTCAATAGGCAAGTTCATAATCTGTCTGGACTGCTGTCTATGAAACTATCTGTGAAGCACAACAGTTACACTAATGTACTCTGTAGCTCATCTGCATATGTTCTATGTACCAACTGTTTGCTTAGTTTGCAGTACTATATCTTTCAGTTTTCTCTGAATTAACTCTTGGCTTATTCCTTGCATTATACAATGGTCTGGGTCAATGCATCATAGACCATCACTGAACCATGCTCAAGGTAATAGTTCAGAAATCCCTGTAGCAGAGTAAATCTTCTTAACAATAGCGTCTTCAGTGAAGAAAGTTTAAATTCCCAAAACAAGCTGGTTCCAAGTGCACATCTGTGCCACAAAGAGCAAAGCCAAAAGGGTCTTTGTAAACATGTGAGCCAAAATGGCTGCAGGCAGAGACTGGAAAGCCATACTCTTTGACAGAAAAATAAAACAAACCAATCCTATGTAGGTGGTTTAGGTAAACTAGTAGGTTAAGAAATTGGTAGCACTTCCTGGATCAGCTGATGACTCGGCTCAGTAACACATTTTTTGTTTTATTTACACATTTGAAGGCCTTCATAGCTTCCTTCAATACATGAATTATTTTAACTGAAGTTGGAAGGTGAGGCTAATGGGTGGTTTGAATGATGCATAAGTCCTGCAGGCATGAAGACTGTTGGACATGAGGCATGGATAAAATAGCAAATACCAATTCTTGTGGATGAGGCACTGCTATTTTGTACAAGATGAGAGACATATCAAGATAAAAATTTAACTGCAGCCAACATTGGAAACCAGAGATGTACTAAGAACTATGGCTTTATGAAAATGAACACTTTCAAATAGCCTTCAGAAGCACTCTCTAAATCAAAGGAAAGTGTAAAAATAAATAAATTCTCACACCAAAGGAAGAAGAACAAATCTATATTCTAGGCTCAGGTTTGACGCTGAGGCTGAAACAAGTTTGAATACTGTCTTTGGTATAAACACATCCACCTTAGATAATGCTCAGAGAGATGTTACATGACAACAAACTGGTGCATCCACATGCCATTCATGAATCAGTGTTTGTGACCTTCTCAAGCACTCTGGTACAATACTATTTTTGCCATCGGTCAGGTGCCTGTCACCTAGTCTTGGGATTCAGAGAACTCTCCTTGATGTTCACTGGCTCTATACACAGAGACAAGAATATGGTCCTCCTTGTTTTGTTGATGTACCACATGACTGTTGAGTTTTCTGTATTTAACTGAAGTTCACATGATCAATCCATTGTCTGATGTGCCCTCACTATCAGGTCTATTACCTTTGTCTTCTTCATTTTTATTCAAAAAGACCATTTATGTGTATTACAATATGCAAGACAAATATCAAATTTTTCAAGGCCAACTACAAAATACTATTAACGTTTAATGAGCAGCATCTTTCAAACCAGCAATCTTCATTTTATGTGAGGGGCTTTGGCAGTAACAGCCTCCATTTTGGGGAGACAAGTCCTGCCGGCCTCCAAACTAATATACATAACTCCAAAACCTCTACAGATTGGAAACACACATGAGGATTGAAAACTGGGGGTAATCTTTAGTAAAACTGTAACATTTTACTGAAAAAAGAAATACTTTTCCATCAGATGGATTCAGTCGGTTGGGCATTCCTACCTTGGTAAGCCATGCCTATAAAATTTCTTTGGTGACCAGACACTCTGAACATTTGAAACATATTATAAGCCTCTTAAGTATATTATTGACAAACTTATTGTTAGATTTGTTCAGTTGTTAAAACTGTAGAATGAGAATGATGGTGTCATGCACAGATTAAAGGCATAAAAGGACATGATATCTGTCGCAGCAGTGTACCTCATAAATGTCTTGACTACTCTGGAACAATTTGAATTAAGTTGGATAAGTCTCTGTGGAACCACAGGCAATGATGATGGCACAAAATCAGGATTTTGATCATGTTTGAAGCAGAAGGTGTGCATCTTAACTGTTACTGTTGGTAAGCGTCACCTGGTGTCTTTCCTACAGTCGTCTGTAGGAAAAGGCTACTCTACAAAGGATCAATGGTATAATATGAACTTATAAACCTATGTCTATAAGAAAGAGATCTACCTGTGGTATTCCAAGAGAGCAGTTATACATACAACTTCATTTGTACCACTTTCATGGATGACTCAAATGACTCCAACCTGTTAAAACAGTCTGCAAGAATGTTTTCTGTACTTGGGAAGTAATTTGCAAGTAGAGTGATGTAATTATCCTGTAACCTTGTTATGCATTCAGTGCCTCCAAGCAAAAAAAGTAAGCATTATGTTCCTATTATTTATTAATGCTTCTCACTACTGTCTTTTAGTGTCTACATTTCTGAGTTTCATATTAAGTCACGGATTGCCATTTTTAGAACTTAACAAAACTGGCTCCTGCAAAAGAAGAAATAAAACCTATTGTTGTAGGAGAGCTTCACCCAACACCTCCTTATTTACATATAAAAACTCCTTGGATTCAACAGCAGTGGGTGTTAGAGGTTGCTCCATTAAGTTCTGCTTAAAATACGGGGTGAATCATTTAAGAAACTAGAGCAGCAGCCAAAGAAAGGGTGTGACCAATCAACGCCTATATAGAAAATAGCCAAGAGTAAAATTTATAATCTTTTTTTTTTATATTGTTTTTACTTGTATGTAGAATTTGTTTACTGTGGTAGAACACTGATCAATATGGACCAATTTCAGGCTCAGTTTGAGGGGAAATTATGCAATGAAATACACAGTATTGGTAGCACAACAAACTGTAAAACAGAAGCAAAAGCGTGCAACTGAGTAAACACGGGTTAACTCTACAAAACTGGGTGGTTGTAAGTGTTTGATAGACAGAACTAGATATTTCTCTTAAAAAAGACTGTTGATGCTACCTTTGGAGAAACAACTTCATCTTAAAAATTCTTCAGCCTGTTCTTTATGTGCAGCTGTCAGGAGTGTTTATAGACTTATAAAATGACTGCCGATTGTTTCTGGCAATATTTTCCTGACTGCAACATACCATACTCTTTAAAAAGACAGTGTAAACAACTGGAAGAGGCTTTGTTTTCATGGTCTGTGAATCGTAACTCTGGACTGGTGGGTAATATATCAAGGAGATGTATATGCTGCTTCTGTTGTTTTCTTGTCAGTTGTGCTAGCACAAAGCAGGCTGAGTTCCTTGAGCTCTAACTGTAAATAAGACAAACTACATTTCCTTTACGAAGCACTGAAATGAACAATTTGAGTCTGTTTTTTTGTTTTCTACCTGTTAACAACTCAGTCAGTTATATGAAACTGAATAAGAACTGTACATGTGGTTTACAGTACAAAGACTGGTTCTTCATCTAAAATTTCTTGAGGCTATTAGCATCAACTGTGGAACAGCAGCCTGTTTCAATGAGCTATGGTTTTGCTAAAATGGAAATCAATGAACTGAGACACTGACAGGCATCTGGTGACAGATTTATCCTCAGGACTCTCACAGCCCAAACTACTGCCCCTCCCCACTCTGGTTGTATGTAAAAATTATTTTTGCACTGGACACTTTGAATGGTTAGTAGCATTAGATTAGCCCCCCATCTCACACTGTTCTGTGAGATTGCCTTTCCCCGCCTCTGATTATGAGTCTGTACCCACCACAGGAACTTCTTTCTAGGTGACAGCAGTGTTGGAGTGTGCTATTGTGGGGCTCTGTGGCTCGCTCTGCGAGTGGTTCTCATGCACTGGGTACAGTCAGAATGCATGAGGACATGAATTCTAGGTATATGGTATACTGTTAAACCAAACAAAAATGCAGAGCAAATGGAGTGGAGACCCAAAAACTAGTTAATTTAACATTTTTATTCAAACCACTATGTACGAACATAAAACTCCACAAACATAAACGCCTTCTCTTATAGCAATGCATTTTCGTCTTTCGACTTCATCAGAGAAACACATGATTCACTGTCGAATTAACTGTTTTTTGGGTCTCCGCTCCATTTTCTCTGCATTTTTGTTTGGTTTATCAGTCGCAACTTCTGCAGTTCCACTAGTTTATTGTATTTTATGTGGTATGCTGTCTTACTGCCTCATATACATGCCTACCATATGGTTAAGAAAGACAGAATTTTCCTTTTAAGTCTTCAGCAGGACAACACTCTTCAGTGCTTACGAGTCCAAAATTGTTCTTGAAAACTGATTCATTTGGAATGGAATGCTTGAAGAACTTTTAAGGGTCATTGCAATTCCAGAGAACAACATCTTTGCTGCTTTTAGATGATGATACAGATGTGTAAGAAACTAGGATAAAACTGAGCATCTCTCTAGGCATGAAAGTGCTTTAAACGTACTCAGTCTACAGACACTGAGGCCTAAGTACTTGGTAAACACTTGGGTTTGTGGACAGAAAAATGGACGTAAAACAGAACTGAAAATGAAACTGACATAAATGGAGATATTGGGATTTAACCTCCTTAAGAGACAGGATGAGAAAATGTTTCACCTTTGACAATGTGTGTGCCTTCTTTTCTAATTCAGGTATTACATCTTTAGTAGGCTGTATAGGCAAGGCCTCAGTTTTAAAGGAATGTGCAGAATCTCAGCCATAACAAGGAATGGCTGACTCTTACATCTCCTTAATAGCAGCAGACTTCAGTGTGATGTATCCATGTTTTTCTAACTGCACTTACAGTTACATGAGACTTAGGCAGCTTCCAGATATTATCATCAGTGACTGAATCAGGTAATTACTACATACTATCATCTGCCTTTTGTAATACAAAACTCTGACCCTAAACCAAGTGAGTTAGATTGTTAATTAGTAATAGAAAAAGCTATGTATAAAATCTGATAATGCCATGGCTGCTATCAATTATGTGCTGCACACCTGATCACTCAGTTTGTGGACTTCGTGCTCCATCCCACCCATGATCTAGCCGACCAAACAGTACAGCTTCTAGGAACAATAAGGCCATTAATTTTAAATTTATTAAGTTAGTTTCTGTAGCAAAAGATAAAAACAAGCACAATAGCATGTTCTTAGATAATCTAAAAGCATCATTACCGGTTCCCATGATATGTTTCAGGGCTGTAAATGTGGTCCCTGGAACAGCAAGAATGTGGCTAGAGATACTTGGAGCTGTATTCTAACTCAGTAATTTCTGTACCATGTTGAATTCCATCTTTTCCAAGATATACTAATTTCACAATGAATGTGTGTGTGTGGCTGTGTGTGAGAGTATATATATATATATATATATATTATGGTTTACTATCAGTTCCACAAAGTGCCTTCCGTCAAATCCTCACATCGATGAACTTGCTGAAAATAAAAATGTCGTTCCACCCACTTCTCAAACCATGTTAATAGCGATGGTTCGACATGTGCTGTTTTGGAAATGTGGCTGTTGGAGTACATGTTCCATTCGATGTTCGATGATGTCTTTCGCTGACTTTCCATTTGAGGTTTAGTCTCTTGAGAAACTGCCTTTTGATGTTGCCATCTACGATAGAAGGCACTTCATGGAAATGACAGTAAATCTATATATATTTAAAAAAAAAAAATATATATATATATATATATATATATATATATATATATATATATATATATATATATATATATATATATATCTACACTCACACACACACACACACACACATATATATATATATATATATATATATACACATACATATATATATATGTGTGTGTGTGTGTGTGTGTGTGTGTGTGTGTATGCATATATAGCAGAGAGGAGAATACAGTCCCCTACATCAAAGGAGGAAGGCTTGTCCTATACAAAAGTGGCTTTTTGTTACAACAGCACAATTTGCACTATGTTGTTATATTTTGGGGATCATACTCACTTTTGAGTTTGGGACCAGCATTAACAAATTTAATAATTTTGATAAACTTTGTAATGTTAATCATTGTGCACTAGTTAAAATCACAGGTCTTGTCAAAAAAATTCTGTCTCCTTGCAAAGTACAAATTTCAAGATAACCATTTATATGTTTGACTACGAAAAACAGCATGCTAAGTGGAGATTGGGAAAGGATGCAAATGCTCACTATACTGTTCAAACAAACAAATAAAAAGACTGCTACATGAGGAAGAATATCTACAAATAGTGAGCAGTACTATGTGTAATGAAGGAATTTGTTCTGATAACTGAAATATCTAACTGGAAAATATAGTTCAGACTTTTAAAGAGATGGAAAGCTACAAGGAAATATCATATGGGAACTCACCCATCCACTTTGCCTATTGTTCTTTTTTTCTCTCTTATTTTGTATTTTTTTACTTGCTGCAGTCCTCGCATGAGGTCCATCTTGCTCCCCCCCACACACACACACGCACTCTCTCTCTCTCTCTCACCCTCTCTATCTCTATCTCTCCCCATCCTTCCACTGACGCTTCTGACCTTTAGACTTGTTTAAAGTAAAACATTGATTTAACACATCACTTCTGCTGAAATGTTAAGAAACCTACCTCTCATTCTAATATCTCTTCACATCTGCCTTGAATTTGCTCCATCTACTGCATTATTCATTGCTCTTTCCTGATTTAGACTACTTTTGTTTCTGAAAACTATACATTGGCTGTATCTTTACTCTTCCAACACAGAAAAGGAGCCGTGTTTCATCATTCTGTCCACTCTTCTTCCACTGCACATTTCCAATGTGTTATATTTTGAAGGTGAGTCTTCAAACCTCATCTGCCCAGACATGGACTGTTTCCGCCCAATCTGCGAATCCTCAAAGATATGACTGCCAAAAGTGCGCCGTGCTTGAGGCAGATGTTCTCTATTGATTATTACATTGAAAAGGTACTGCTGCCTACCTGTTTCTGTCATCTGCGAATGGTAGCACGTATCATCCACTGAAGTAGCCTTGTTGTGAACAGCACAGCTACTTTTGCAATGTTTTAGAGGATTATGCCAAAAAATTTAATGGCTTAGAAGGCACATTAGATGCATAGTGTGCTCATAAGTACATATCTAATCCTTTGTTTTTTCTACACTGAAACCTTGCAGTCAAACCCTTTCTTTTTACCTCTGTCCATTTATTCCACCAACATCAACAAGCTTTATTTAAATGGACTTACCAGATGCAATAAATAGTGTGATCCTTTTCAGACACAATGCAGAACAAAGTCTGATCAGCATGCAAAAAGACTACAGCAATAAATAAATGAATAAAAAATACTGCTTATGTGTCTGCATATACATACAATACATGCAGATCACATAACAGTAAACACAGGTTGATTAGCCAAAGTACTTGACAAAACAATACTTGTTGAGAAGAACGCCAAGAATCAGTAAGGGTTAGTGAGACTTCGTACTTTGACTCCTACATTAACAAGTGCTTTTAGAGAAGATTCGCCATCCTTGACATAACTTTTTTTTTCTTTTCTTTTTGGAACCTTTATTAAATCAAATCAATCTGTTTACAAGGAATACCCTATCATGCATATCATCTTAACATTCCTTAACAACAATGCAGTAATTACTAACAAGAATTAGAACAATTAAAGAAAAAAAAGATGGTTATTCCAATTACCTGTGCAGCAGAACTACACACCCTACATTAGCATCACTGTCTTATAATTAAAGAAATAAGGATCCCAATGTTCTTAACCCCTACTATTCACATGTTCATAATTTACAAACACCAGAGAGCAACAGCTTAATCTAATAATATCTGCTTAGATAAAAATTCCATAGTTATTGTGGGCAGTTTCTATTAATGGCATTCAGGAATAGAAAATGAACATGGCAAAAAGTCTAGTATGTCATTATTTATGTAAGAAAGAAGGAAGGAAGAATTGGCCTAATAGTCAGTTTGCTATGAGATCCATCTTTGCTTAGCACAGAAAAGATTCATCCTGGGTCTCCCACCCATAATTTGGCCCAAGGTCCCAAAGATCAATTTAACATTGGCTGTTTCAACATGTTCTGTTATCTAGGCATATTTCCAACTTTGACTGAGCAGTAACCCAGGTGGTTTAGTGCTTCACTGAAGCCACAAAACCCAAAATTATTGGAGCAGAAACCTTCTCTAAAACCTAAAGTGCTGAGAAAAGACCTACAGAAAGCAGTAGGCCTTGCACTGTAATGACCACTTACTAAGTTGGCCACGCCCTTTCTCTTGATGACTAAATTATACTGTATATGCCAGTTCATAGGTTCATAGGTAGGCACTAGGTTATTGGCCCAAGGGCCTAAGTAAGCCTAGCCAACAAAGTTCCCTGGCTTACGCCACCCAAGAAAGTTATATTCCTGTGTCCCTGTCGAGCAGAGCCACAGAAGTGATCACCGGGGTGTATTGCCGATTTCCCATTCACTCATCAAGACTTTCTTGAAGAGTGCTAATGAGGAACTTTGCTTGACATAGATGGGTAGCTTATTCCAAAGTATAGGAAGTCTCTAGGACAGGAATCTACTCCTCCAGCATGTCCTGTTTATTGTGGTGACAAGGTTTAGGTCCCTAAAGCATGTAGCTCAGTGGGATTGGGATTTCTTTAGGTGCAGCATGTCCAACAGCTCTAGGTTTGACATAGCTTTATATGTTAGGCAGAGATCGCCTTGGAGGAGGTGATGTGCTAAGGAGTAAAGCTGGAGTTTTTTTGAGATGGTCAGTGTAGGGCATCTGTTTGAGGCCAGTAATCCTCATTGTGAGGAACTTCTGTGGCCTTTCCAGCTGCTGCAGATGTCTTGTGAGGTACATTGGTGTTGTACTCTATAATGGCTCTAATGATTGTTGAGTAGAGGGGAACAATGACTTCTTTTTTCCTGGATGAGAACCCTTTTGTGATGAGGTGTGCTATGTAGAAGGATTTCTTGACTACTGTGGCGATGTGATTATCAAAGGAGAGACTACTGTCCACCTGGGTCCCAAGGTCACTTATCACACATTTGGCATTAAGTAGACTGCCGCCTATGTGGTAGTTCATCGGTACACAGCTTTTACCAAAGGGGATGACAATGCACTTTTTGGCATTGAGCTTGAGGCCATGGC
This sequence comes from Protopterus annectens, assembly GCF_019279795.1. Taxonomy (NCBI): domain Eukaryota; kingdom Metazoa; phylum Chordata; order Ceratodontiformes; family Protopteridae; genus Protopterus; species Protopterus annectens. Next base: position 21,047,475 of record NC_056733.1, read on the forward strand.
TCTGACACCAGGCATCTGTCTCAGTGAGGCCCTTTTGTAGGATGTCCACATCATTTGGGGACTCGACTATGGCTCCTAGTTTGCAGTCATCTCTGAACTTCATTATCCAAAGGCCTTCTGTGTTAGCCTGAACTTCAGAGAAGTAGATACCATAGAGGTCCCAGGACTGAATCCTGTGGTACTCCACTTGTCACTGGTTTGAAGTCAGATTTGGAGTCTGCAACTTTCACAGTGTGAGTTCTGTCAGTGAGGCATTTCGCAACCCATCTCGTGATGTAAGGATTTATACCTAGTTTAGTGAGTTTATCTATAATTCCAGAATGGGGGATGGTGTTGAAAGCCTTGGCGAGGTCAAGATAGGCTGTATGAACCACCATACCCTCGTCTACAGCTTTGGTGACTGCCTCAAAGATGTTGATCAGGTTCAGGAGGCATGATCTGCCTTTCGCAAACCCAAACTGGGTGGGGTCCAGAGTTTGGAGTTTACCAATGTCTTTGTTTATGAGTTACATGATGATACATTCCATGGCCTTGCAGGCCAGGCTCATTAGGCTAATAGGGCGATAGTTCCCGGGATCAGTAATGGCTCCCCCTTTGTGGAGTGGGATAACAGTTGCTGTGTGCCATTCAGTGGGCACAAAGCCTGATGTGAGGCTATGATTGAACATGGTGCTTAGATGGGGAGCCAGTTCATTCTGAAGTTCGTGTAAAACGCAGCCTTGGATGCTGTCTGGTCCCATGGATGCTGTGTTTTTGGCTTTACAGAGTGCAGCTTTTACCTGCATAGTTGTGATTACAGGGAATCTGCATTCTTCCTGTATAGATATGGGCCCTTTAGGGGGTGAGGGGGGGTAAAGTTAGCACTTGAACCTATCTGCCAGGATGTTGGCAATATCAGTTGGTTCTGTAATTTTCATGTTGTTGTGCTGTAACTCAGGGCAGATCTGGGTGTTGCCATTAAGATTCCTGACATAGCTATAGAATCCTTTGTGGTTGTCCTTAGAATCAGTAGTGATTTTGTTTTTATAGTTAGCTTTGGAGGATCTTATAAGGGATCTTAGCTTCTTACTGAGGCTGACCAGGAAGCTCCACCACTCATGGGATTTTACTCTCTTTTTCAATAGTTTCTTCCTTCTGTTGTAGAGTTTATTTATGGCAGGAGACCACCGGATTGACTTACTTTTTTTGGAGGATAGCGTCTTGGTTCTGTTTGGGATAGCATGATCCATGCACTAATGTAAGTGCTTATAGAGTGCATTTGTGTAGGATTCAGCAGTCGTAACTGTACTGTCCATCTGCATGGGTGTCATGAAGTTCGCCACTTCTGTCTTAAGAAACATGAAGTTGGCTTTGGAGAAATTTTTTACCATGGTTTCCTTAATGGGGGGTGGGGGTGGGATGTGGATATCTGGGGTGACTAGCTTATGGTCGGATATGACCAATGAGGAGTTGACTTCAGGTGTGGAACATCGGTCACCCATGTTGGTAATGACTTGGTCTAGGATATTGTTGCCCCTGGTGGGGGTGTGGATAAGTTGATCCAAGGCACTGGAATTTATGAATTCCAGAAAGCGTTGAGCAAAGGACTTGGTACATGAGTAGTTCTCCCAGTTAATGGTGGGGTAGTTGAAATCGCTCATTATTAGTGTGTTTGGTTGAACCCTAATATTTTCCAGTATATCAAGAAAAGAGGAGTGGGAATCCTGGGGCATGGTGGGGGATCTGTAGCAAGCTACAATTTGGATTGCAGTTTTGCCCAGAATTAGTTGCACTTAGATAACCTCAGATGCATTATGCTGAGCAGCTAGCCTGGAGGTGTGGCTATCCTTAATGAATATGGACACACCTCTGCCTTTGGTGTTCCCATCCAGGTTAGATGGCTGAAAAGTGTGGTATGAGTTACAGCCTGGTAATGCAGGTGTGCACTCTGGAGCCTTGAACCACGTCTCAGTCACTGCACAGATATCGATGTTCTCCATTTTAAGGAGTGCCTCGAGGGGGTGCATTTTGAGATTTAGTCTTCTAGCATTGAGTAGCATTATTCTCAGTTTTTGCTTGCCTGTTCCTGTTACGGTGGTGAATTTGTCATTTGAACCTTGCCTAAAAAATGCACTATAGGGGTGGCACGAGTTTTAGCAAGTATCCAGAATCCCAAGGGTGACAGGTGCAGCCCATCTCTGGCAAAGCATCATGGTCTGTCGACCATGTCGTCCCAGGCAGACAGACAGTGGATCCCCTTTTAATGACACCAGAAGCTTAGCCAATTGTTGAAGTCAATCATTTTGTCCTTGTACTGCGGTATCATTCTGGGCAATGGCAGGATGCTACTCAGGGCTAGGGTCATATCTGCCTAGGCTACAAGATCGGAGAGCTCTTCCATGTCTCTTTTCATATAGTCCAGGGAGGTACATCTCAGGTTGTTCACACCAACATGGACAATGACAGAGTCATATATGTACTCGTTGTGGAGTGACCTGAGTGCATGGGTTATGTGGTGGATCCTGGCAGTGTGCCTGACTATAGAGTCACCTATGAATAGTGTGTTGGGTATGTTGTTTTGCCTTATGGTCTGTGGTCGAGAGTCTGAGGGTTATGTGTCATTTTGGTTGTGTTGGGGTGGTGGAGGTTGCTTGCATTTCTGCTTTGGAGGTCTCTTTTGCTTGAGCAGATTATTATTGAGAGCCTCTGTGAATGTTTTTGTGTTTCTATGTGTGGATTTTGGTGGTGTAGGTTTAGTAGGACAATGTGATGAGTGTGGTGGGTGCATTTGTTTACCTTCTCCTCTAAACTGTCAAGTTCAGTCTTGGTTGGAGAGAGATTTACCTCCAGTTTGGCTAGACAAGTGCATCTCTTACAGTTTGTAGTGTTGGGTGGTAGGAGGAGAGGGTTGTCTGTGTACATGAGGCAATTGCTACATTGCCCCAAGATGCCCAGATTCATCAGGTAGTCAGGAGAAAACACCAGGAGCTGACCCTTGGACATGACTGAATAAAAAACTATTTTCCTCTAGACAAGTGAGGAAAGTGAGTACAAGAGCTCTTTTTCTCTAAGCAAGTGAGGATAGTAAGTACAAAAACTGTTTTCCTATAGGTAATGAGCAAGGTTAAGTGTTGTAGTAATGTATAGTTTATTTAGTGCTTACAACAAGTTCTGAACAAGTGCTGAGCACAGATAAGCAAATTCAAGTGCTAAAACCAAGAATCTGTACCTGTAGTTATTAGTGTCATTAGTCTCCTGGTCTCTGTATTCAGTAAATGAAACCTGCTCTACTTTGTGCCTCCTAGTTAATTGCTCTCTGTCAGCTATAAACTGATTACTGTCCATAATAATTGATATGTGTGGGAAGGTCTCCTCTGAAAATGAACACCTACCCAGTTGGCCTTTCCCAATAATCAAATGTCAGTAAATAAATAAACGAATACATAAATAAATAAAATATACTGTTAGTTTGATAGTTTATAGCCCTAATCAGGACAACGTAAGATAGATGCAAGTTGCATTCTTAACTTATCTAGAGCCATCCTTCACTGCTTAACTTTCTTAGAATCCAATAATACTTCCTTAATTAATCTATTTTTTATTTAAGCTTTGTTGACTATGCTAGTCCCACTCAGCATTTGGCATCTTTCCAGGGCAAAAATTGAGGTGGTATTCATACTAATTAGAGAAAATTTGGCCAGGATACTGGGAAACTTTCCCTACTCTTTGCAATGGGGGAGTCGAAGACGGCAGAGAGAACAGGTATATCAGAGACTGTGTTTGCATAAAGTGTGAAAGACTTATCCTCAAATGAAACAAATGGTGAAATGGTTAAACATTTGCACTACAGTGTGCAGTATTACAAGATGAAGTTTTGGTGTTAATAATATCAGAGCAGCGAGCAGCTGACATTGCTTTATCATGGGGTGATTTAATGGGAAAGTGATTTTCAGAACAGTGTGAGTGTACCATCAGAAATTACAACTCCCAGGCATACTTTGGGCTTTGATGCTAAGGCATGTGATGTAGAAGGTGAAGAGGGTGGGAATAAAGCAGCAGAGAGACAGAGTGAGCCAGAAAGTCATTCAGTAACACAACCAACATGTATTTATACGAGTGTTACAGCAGCAACTGGAGATTACAAAAGGAAAACAGATTTTTCACAAAGAACTAAACCTGAAACTTGTATCAGAACAAGAAATGGACAAAAATGAATAGATATAAACTGTGGGATTATATTATTAAGCCTTTATTTTGTTCCTATGGATTTGCATACTATAATTCGGCTGTGAAATGAAATGAAAGTTTTGCTGACGTGTTTTGAAACACATGAACTGGCTTATACGTTTGTGGGGCTTTTTTGATACACAAAAGCACTATGAAGTTTATAAGGACAATGTTATTTCCAGTTTTACACTACAGATAAAAGAAGCATATTTTTTGCAATTTAGAAGCATTGATGTTGAACATATGATTGTAAAAGAATATCTTGAAAAAGAATGTCAAATCAATTTTTCTGATGTAATAAAATGTTATGATTACAGAGGTATTTAGAATGATGGCTGGGAAGCAGGGGTAAAAAATGTACAGAAGTAATTGTTCACTTACCTAGTATTTGTGCTATAAACAATGTTAGAGGGTTTTATATTATAGAGACCAGCCTACAAAATTGTTTTTGTTTGTTTTTTTTTTGGGGGGGGGGGGTTAGATCATTTGATAAATGTTTGTCCCTTCAAAAGATGCAGTCAGTGTGGAGATAAAGGACATACAGCTAAGGAATGTATATTTCATTTCACTAAATGTGATAGTGATGACACACATGGTTTGGCTGTCAGGAGCAACATTAACTTTCACCTGTAATGCAAGGAGAAGCACAGCTAGAAAGGACTCAACTAGAGCCACATAATGAAGATGCCTGTAGTACTTCTTCTGAGGAAGAAAAACCAAGCAAAATGAATGTGCAAAGTGAACAAGCAGAAAAAAAATGTCTGCCAGTCACTAAATATTCCTTTAGAATAATCTGAAGGGGAGGACAATGACAATGGACAGGACCCTGCAGAAATTGAGGACGAGGGACCATTAGCACTGAGGATACCTAGGAGGCAGGGCATGAAAAAAGTGGTACTACTGGTAGCAGAGTCCATGAATGAAAAAAGCACAAAGGCAGGGGTAGAAACAGGAAAATAAAAAAAACAATGATACTGTTTTCTATTTTATCCCTAAATGTTAACAGCATTAAGGGTGAATGTAGAAGAATTACAGCATAACAGTGGTTAAAAAGACAATATTATGATTTTATAATTCTCCTGGATACCGGTTTTGCTCTTATTGGGAAAGAGAACAATTTGTTAAACTGTGGTGGGATGGCATTATTTGGCTGGTTGGAGACCTGTTCAGGTGTTGCTTTACTTTATAAATGGTATGTATTTACAATTAAAGATTTGTTGATACTACCGACAGGACAGCTAAGGGGGTTGGTGGTGGGTGCAATGGTTAGACGCTACAGTTTGAATAATTGCATTATATGCTAGTCAAAAATATGAGGAGAGATGCAACCTACTGGAGGATGTGAGGGTATATATAGTAGTTAACTTACCAGTTGTATTAGCAGGTGACTTTAATTGCAATATAAGATGGACAAAAGGCAAGCAAACCAAAGACTTTACAATTGGTAAGGAACTTTTAATGATACTTAATATGAAACTAGATAAAGATGAAGGGTATACATATTATAGAGCAGAATGCCAGACTGAGATAGACTTTTTCATATTTTCTGAGAAGTTACAAAAATGTCAGGAGTCAAACAATTGAATCACTTTTCTGATCATTGTGCTATATCAGGGATTTTGGTGATGAAGAAAGGAGTGTTATGGTAGGGAAAGGTTAAAAAATTAACAGCTAAATGGGTGGAGGAAGAAAATGGCAGAGCAGGTTGAAAACAATGTGGGAGTTGCATTTAATCATGAAAGATTTCTGTGTCTCCCTTAGTGACTGACGGATAGTATTTAACTACAAAAATAAAAATGAATATATATATTGTATGAAAAGGAATAATATCTGAGGTGAAAACTATTTTTACATATTGTTACTTCAGAAATAGGAATGTTTAGTAGAAACATCATCAGGATTGTCTAAGGAGAGAAATAGAAATTTATGAAAAAATAAAGAGTACAAAAGAAAAAAAAGACATATTGCCTTTTCTAGGTGCGTGGGCTAAGAAGAGTGAAAATGCTATTTATAATTTGTTTGACACTGGGCATGAAAAAATTTGGGTAAGCAAAATATTATGACTATTGCAACTAGGTGTATGGAGAAGTTGTAAGAATGCAAGGACTCTGAAGAACTAAGATACTGGCATTTAGAAAAGATAGATGTAGATTTAAAAAAAAATTGTTGACAGGAAAATTGAGTTGGATGAGGTTAAAATGGTACCAATGAAAGATAAACACAGCTCTCCAGGAGAAGATGGGCTTCCTTGTGTTTTTTATATTTCCATGGGTGATACGAAAAAATGGATATATTGAATGAATGGTTCACTTTAGGCATTCATAATGACTGCATAGAATGTACTGTTGTAAAGTTTTTATGGAAGAAAGGTGATAAACGGGATATGAAAATCTGAAACTTAACACTCTGTACACTTTATAAAATCTTGTTGAAAGTTCAACAGGTTAGAATAAGAGAGGTATTAAGTAGATGCATGATGACAGGAAAATATGGTCTGTCAGGTAAACAAATTAAGCAACTTTTATTGTGAATTAAACATTTAGTGTATGAAACACAAACAAGAAGAGAAAAGGTACTTTTGGTATGTGATATAGGAAAGGCCTCTGATAGTTTAGAGTACAGGCCGTTGTGCAAAATATTACAACAGAATGGCTTTGATATCAAAGTCCAAGAAACACGAGAACAAAAACCTGCCACATTACTAAAGGAGGTCCGTTGAGCAAAACAATATGTATGAAGACAAAAATGGACGACACCACCACGGACTTAGCATCTAAAATCAAATGGCTTTAATAAAACAAAAAAGTACAGGACAAAGATGCATAAGACAAATGGATGAGCACTTTCGGCCATAGCCTTCATTGGATCCTGCTCATTCAACCTATCAATAACATTATAAAATGTAAGATAACCAATCACAAAACACTCATCATTCATTCATGTCAATGAGCCAATCAAAATTACTATGAAAATCAGCTTACAGGCACACAAATCATGTCAAACCTCATAAGACGCACCTCTGTAATGGTCCATTTGCTATGTTCTCAATGAGAAGCTTCAGTACCCTAATAGTTCAACTGAATATGGTGAAAAGTCAATCGTAATCAAATAAAAGAGGCTTTAGTAACCAAAAACATAAATTTCTTCTAAGGATGTTTTTCTACCAATCGGTAGTCTTAAAATCAAAAGTTGACCAGTCACAATGGTGTAAGAACTCACCATTCATCAATAGCTGAATGTCAACCAAGTTTACTATATGTGCCAATGTCTGCATGCATAGATCATAAAAACACATAATTATGTACTTTTAAATATCCCATCAATACGATAAGCCAAACAACAAAGACACACTTCCATAAAAGCTTCAGTACCATAAAACATATTCTCATTCTAGCCATCGTCTTTCAACAAATCAGAGATGCTAGAAACAATAATTAACCAATCACAGTAAAGTAAAAAAACTCTTCTTTCGTTCATTGCAAAAATCAACTCAATTTACTATGTGCTCCAGTCTCTACACATACCATAATAGGCATAATGAGGTACACCTCTTAAAAAACATGTATTAAAAATAGCTGAAGAAACAAAATAGGGCATAGATAAAAAAGACATTGGGAGCCTCCAGACACTGGACCCTACCCAATTCGGCTTTGTTAAGGGCAGATCTTGCCTCTTAAACCTAGTTGATTTCTTTGAAACAGTTACCAAAGCCATAGATGAGGGCAAGGTAGTCCACACAGCCTACCTGGACCTCACAAAGCCTTTGACACAATACCCCACTCGGGCATCATAAATAAGCTTACCAGCTTAAATATCAACCCCTATATCACAAGATGGGTTGCAAACTGGCTCAGAGATAGAACCCACATGGTCAGAATTGCAGGTGCCATGTCCGAATCCAAACCAGTTACAAGTGGCGTCCCACAGGGCTCAGTTCTGGGACCTCTCTTGTTCGGTATATACTTCTCTGAGGTTCAGGCTAACACGGGGGATTATGGCTGACAAAGTTCGCAGATGACTGCAAACTGTGGGCCATAATTGAATCTCCAGCTGACACAAGCATCCTCCAAAAGGGTCTCACAGAGACGGATGCTTGGTGCCAGAGCCACGGCCTCAAGCTAAATGCTAAAAAGTGCATAGTCATCCCCTTTGGGAAAAACAAGGTGCCCACAAATTACCACATAGGTGGTAATCCATTAAGTACGGAAGAAGTAATTAGAGATTTGGGGACCAACGTAGATAGTAATCTCTCCTTTGATAATCACGTTGCCAAAGTGGTTGGAAATACCTTCTATATAGCCCACCTTATCATGAAAGGGTTCGCATCTAGATCAAGAGAGGTCATTGTGCCCCTCTACTCATCACTCATCAGGCCCATAATTGAATACAATGTCCCTTTTGGGATGTACCTTACCCGACACCTGCAGCAACTGGAGAGACCCCAAAAGTACCTCACCAAGAGGATCATGGGCTACAAACTGATGTCTTATGCAGCTCGACTAAAGAAACTCCAGCTCTACTCAGTTGCTTACCGCCTACTCAGAGGAGATCTATGCCTGACGTACAAAGCCATGTCAAACCCAGAATTAATGGACATGCTCCACCTCAAAAAATTCAAGTCCCTTAGAGCTACACGCTCCAGGGACCTAAACCTCAGCATAAAAATAAATAGGACATGCTGGAGGGACAGATTCATTTCCCAGAGGCTCTCCTCACTCTGGAATAGAATCCCAGTTCATGTTAGACATAGCCCATCGCTGACCCTCTTCAAGCGAAATTTGGACACGTGGATGGGAAATCGCAAATTCACCCCTGGGATCTCTCCTGTGTCCCTGCTAGACAGAGGCACAGTAAACTAATCTTAAAAGGGTACCTTCTGTGACCTACTTTACAGAGGAATAGTAGGCTAATCTAATAGGGAGGCGGAAGCCAAATACACTCTGGCTAGGCTTATAAATGCCCTAGGGCAGATAGCCTAGTATCTACCTATGAACTTATGAACATAGCTTTGTTCTTAAACATATTCTTTCTGCCAACCGGCAGCCTTCAAATCAAAAATTGACCAGTCATGATAGTATGCAAACCCGCCATTCATCCATAGCTAAAAATCAACCAAGTTCACTATACCTGTCTGTGCTTTGATCTACAGACCATGTGACACTCAGTGTATTTATATATTTTCAGGACAGGTGGTAACCCCAACAGCTCTCATCTAACACAGAATGAGACTATCCATTCTTTTCTCAAATTTGCCTGTCAGATTTTCATGGTCTTCCTTTTATCTTTCTTCCACAAATCCTGAAATTTCACAGTGGTATTGTAGTGACATCAGGTCTATAAGACTGATTTCTGCTCTGTTGCATAAGGGCCTACAGTTTTAGAAGAAAATATATAAAACAAAAATTCAACATCCTATGGTGAGAAACTGCTTAAGATTGGTAAGTACCAAAGAACATCGACTATGTTGCCACTCGGATAAAAAGCTATCAAGATGGCTACCAGCCAAAATGTGCTGAGATACCAGACAAACAGAGGCCTCTGAGCTTCTTAAAAAACATAAGTTGCCTATTTTCTTGATTATGTTTTTACTATTTATTGCTTACTCTTACTATTTCTTGCACATTTTATTGTCTGCTACCTACTTTTTACTGTATTGTATAAATGAATCTGCACTGTTGTATTGCAATTGTCTGCCTTACTGGGCCTGTTAAATCACTTTTTGTTACTGTTTTCATTACTGTTTTCACTGTTTGCAAAGCTTTTTTCTTTCCTTAGAGTCTTCTTGCTCTGTTTTGTTGTTTAAAAACATTTATTTATTATCCCACTGCTATTTTCCTTCTGTGATACACATTTCTTTAGTGTTTTCAGCTTAAAATATTGTAGCTAGTAGCTGTAGCATAGTCCAGAGAAAGGTTTGCTGTATAGTGGCTGTTTGTTCTGCACATTTTCCAGGTAACCTTGGATTGGAAAGGGCCCTTCTGCACTCTGGTGAGAGGATTGGGGTGATTGGTACCTGGCTGGTAAAGGTTGGCTGGTCTAAGGCTTGGTGTAAGCACCTCATTAGTTCTTTTGAGCTTTTCAAATTTTTTTTTTAGGTTTTATCCTTCTGGTAATTAAGCCCCCACCTTTGAGGGGGTTTTGGCTTGTTTGCCCATTCTGCAGCACTGACACGCAATTGTGCGCCATACCTGGACAAATAATTTCAACAAATTTTCCCTTAGATACAGCTGTATCCCTTTAGTGTAGTCCTCATCTTTAGCATATTTTTGGGCAAAGAGGCATTACTAGTGAAGCTATGTAAGCACCCACTGTGATAACAGCCTCAAGTGTTTTTCTGCGGCCCTGCTCTGCCGATTAGTGTAGCACTAAGCCTAACCTCTGAGGTAATAACACACCTCACCCACTAGTTATTTCTATGTGTGACCCCTTTTCCTGTCATATTCCTGCACTATGGATTGACAACTTCCCATAATTTCTCCAGCCAGCTTAGTCAATATGGGCATCCTGAGGCAGTGTAGCAATTGCCTCATGTACACAGACAACCCTCTACTTCTAGTCCACACAAACTCAACAGCTGAGAGATGCAACTATATTAAAAACTTTGAATCCAAGCTCTCTCACATGCCAGTTAGTAAATCTGACACTGAGCGGGTTGTCAGCATGCACATCTCACCACCTACTCCACCCAAACCTACATCACACATACCTACATATGCAGAGGTCCTTGCCAGCAACTTACCTAAACACCAGAGACCTCCCAAACACAAACACAAGCATGCTACACATATTTCCTCTGCAGAACACAATACACACAATAGCTCATGCATGCACCAGTGTCTGACCTGTCAAGCCCATAATGCTAAAAATGAAACCTAACATATTAGTTACAGGCGACTCCATCGTGAGACACACAGATGTTGCTCTCACCAGGCTGGATAAAGAAAAGATTATGGTCAGTTTTGTCAGGATCTACCTTATCACACATGCAATCAAGTCTCTGAACAACAGGTACTGTTATGACTCCATCATAGACCATGTTGAGATGTACCTCACTGGGCTATATGAAGAGAGATATGACTGAGCTCTTCGAGTATGTGTCTCAGGCAGGTATGTCCCTAGTCCTAAGCAGCATTTTACCTTCACCTAGAATGATGCCTCAATACAAACAGAAAATGATTGACTTCAATAATTGGCTTAGTTTTTGGTGTCATTCTAAGGGGATCCAGCATCTGTCAGCCTGGGATGACATGATTGATAGACCTCGATGCCTTGTCAGAGATGGTCTTCATCTGTCATCCCTGGGATTTTGGCTACTAACTAAGACTCCTGCCACCACCATAGTGCCTTTTTTAGGTGGTGTCACAAGGACAAAACTCTCGACATAAAAATACCAACTAAAAGTGACCTCAAGGCTATGCTGCTAAATGCTAGGAGTCTTAACATGAAACTGCACTCACTGAAAGCAGTCCTCTCCCTGGAGGACACAGACATTTGTGCAGTTACGGAGACCTGGTTCAAGGCTGTGGAGAGCACTCTAGCCATTCTAGGTTACATCTCTTTCCACCTGCACAAACAGAAGGCAAGAAAACTAAAGGAGGCAGTGTATCACTATTCATCTAAGATAAATACACCCCCAGATTGGTTAAACAGTATGAAGCCCTAGAAATACTTCAGGTGCAATTAACTGTTGGTAGGTCACCTATTCAAGCCACTGCCAGCTACAGAACCCCCTCCATGAATCAGGACACACACTCTGCCTATTTGGATCAACTTGAGTCTATCAAGATATATCTAAACACCATGGTTTTGGGTGACTTTAACTACCCTAGCATTGACTGGATGAATTACTCATGCTCAAACTCACCTTCTCAAAGATTCCTCGACTTTGTCAACTCCATTGCCCTCTACCAGCTGGTTGACACTCCCATTAGGTGCGCCAACATCCTGATCTATTGCTTACAAATATGGAATACCAATGGAGCACCCCCACTCTGAGTTCATCCCTGGTGAGATCTGACCACAAATCAGACTCATTTGAAGTAACTATCACACCTGACCCCCTCCCAGCAGCAACAAGGCTAAAATACTTCTCCAAAGCAGATTAGAACCTCTTACAGGATGGTATAAATAACTTTACTGCACCCCCACAATGGAACTGGTAACTGTGCCGAGCTCTACATCAATGCCCTATACAAGTACCTGTATAACTGTATTAACTCGGCAGCACCTGTTAGGACCATAAGAAGCACTTCAAGGAGGAGGAAACCTGCCTGGTGGTCAACCGCTATTAACAGTATTTACAATAAAAGGAAGAAACTTCTGTCTAAGAGTAAGAAGGAGCAGGCTTTAAACTGGAGGCACTCCCTCCTCAGCTTAAATAAGCAAATAAATTTCTTGTGAAGTCCTCCATTGCAAACTTTGAATCCAAGTTGGCTTCCTCAACAAAGGACAACCATAAGGCATTCTTTAGTTACATCTGTAACCTAAAAGATAAGGCCCAGATTTGTGCCAAACTGGTAGTTAATGGTAACACATATACTGAGACAATGGACATAGCTAACTTGTTAGCCGACAGGTTTGGTAAAAACGTCACTCTTCTGATCCTGTCACACTTGATGAAAACTTTACTCCCCTGATCCCGCCACATGTAAACACCCTCTCCAAGGTCAAAACCACAGCATCAACGGGACCTAATAATATCCCAGGCTGTGTCCTACATGGGCTCAAACAAGAATTAGCATCACCATTGCATACTCTTTTCAATCACAGTCCAAGCATCAACTTCATCCCAGCTGAATGGAAAACAGCCACCATTATCCCCTTGCACAAAGGTGGTGTTTCTACTGACCCAGGGAACTACACACCTATTAGCCTGACTAGCCTTATCTGCAAGGCCATGGAGAGAATCATCATGGACCTTATCAACAAAGATATAGATAATCTCCAAACACTAGATCCTACCCAGTTTAGATTTGTCAAGGGAGGTCATGCTTGCTAAACCTGGTGGACTTCTTCAAGACAGTCAGCAGGGCCCTAGATGAGGGAAATCTATGGATACAGCCTACCTAGACCTAGCCAAGGCATTTGACACTATCCATCACTCAGGCATCATTGACAAACTCTCCCAGCTAGATATCAACCCTAACATCATAAGGTGGGTTGTGAACTGGCTCAGTGGTAGAACCCATACAATCAAAATAGGGGAATCCACCTCCAACAGCAGATCTGTAACCAATGGAGTTCTGCAAAGATTGGTTCTAGGACCTCTACTGTTCAGAATCTATTTCTCTGTAGTACAAGCTAAAACTAAGGGACTGTGGCTGGTAAATTTTGTTGATTATTGCAAAATGATTATGGTCAGAGAATCTCCAAACAATGTCAACATCCTTCAAGAAGGTCTTACGCAAACAAATAACTTGTGCTAAAGTCATGGCCTCAAACTAAGTGCAAAAAATGTATTATCATCCCTTTCAGTAAGAGCAATGTTCCTGTAAATATCCACATCAACGGCAATACACTATGCACTCAGTGGTGAGAGATCTGGGCACTCAGGTTGACAGCAACATTGCCTTTGATCAACATGTTTCCACAGTGGTAAGAGGGGCATACTATATTTCTTATCTCATAAGTAATGGCATTACCTCAAGAAAAGGAGAAGTTATCACCTCCCTGTACTCTTCACTCATTAGGCCAATAATTGAGTACAACGCCCCCTTTGGTATTTATCTTTCAAAGCACCTGCTGCAATTGGAGAGACCACAAAGGCTCCTCACAAAGAAAATTCAAGGTCTTCAGCAGTTATCCTATTTGGATTGGCTGAAATTACTGTCACTTTATTCTGTTTCAGACTACTCAGAGGCAATCTCCGCTTTGCAAATAAGGTGATCTCTGACCCTGCTTTACTGGAAATGCTGCACATCCGCAAGTGAAATGGCACACAGGTCACTAGCTCTAAGGACCTAAACCTGGTATGTGACATCACTAGAACCTGCTGGAGGGACAGATTTGCCTCCCAGAGGTTACCACACCTTTGGGACAGACTTGCATTTCATGTCAACTACAGCACCTCATTGGCCCTCTTCAAAATGCAATCTGGACAATTGGATGGGTAACCATAAATTCATCCCAGAGGTTCCACCTGTGTCCCTCTTGGACAGGGGCAATAGGTGCCGATCATGGGAACAAGGGTAAATTTGGCTAGGCTTGTAAGGGCCCTCAGGCCATTAGCCTAGTAGCTTCCTATGATCCTTAGAACTGAAGCAGCATGATAGCAGCCTTAACCATTACCCCATCAGTAAACACGGACAGGATTGTGATTGGGATGCTGATAATAACCCATTTATTATGTGTTTGAGAAATGGATGCCACCACAGTGGCACAGCAGATAGTGTTGTTGCCTCATAGTAAGAGATTCCCTGGTTCGATTCTTAGCTGGGGTGTCTTCTGTTTGGAGTCTGAATGGCCTCCCTTTGTTCGTGTACGTTTCCTCTGGGTGCTCCAGTTTCCTTCCACATACCGAAACTTACAGTAATCACATTGGACACACTAAATTGCCCATAGGTGTGAGTGTGCATGTGAGTGTGTGGTGTAGAAGAACTCCTGCTGCAGGGTTAGCCACCAGGTGGTGTAAACCTTGGCTCTAGATGATTGTCACTGTTGAAGTGACTCCCTGACTTCATCTGTATAAGTGGGGAAAAAGTGGTTATGGATGGATGTATAGATGGATGAAGGGATGGACATGGACGCCAAAGAAATTCACCCCAAGATCAAAGCTTGAGAGGTGAATCTTGGCATCCATGTTGAGAACACACAATTTAGGGTTATGATTGGAGGCCTGATCATAATTCTTTGTTGTGCATGGAGCTTTATTTGCTGTATGTACTACTACTCATTACAGTAAAAAAAAAGAAAAAAAATGCTAAGTGCTTTGGTGGCTTTCAAAGCTGTAAAGCACATAGAGATTTCTGTCATGAAGGCAGTATGGCACACAAAGTCCCCTTACATTTACACTCACCTTGCCATGCCTCTAAACTGTCCAGTTTTGCAGAATGTCCAGATTTTTGCCTTGTTTGTTTAGTTTGTTCCTCATAAAGTTCATAATTTTCAAGCAAATCACAGAGGATTGAGGTCACTGAAGAGTCACATACATTTGAGTTTCAGAGTCTGTATCCTTCAGACAAAATACAGGCAAACACACATCCTGTTATTCTAGCTACGTTCTTATTTTATAAGAGGAAGGGATACTTTATAGGTATGAAAGCAGGCAGAATCAAATCTCTTATTTCTACCTCTGCCATTTGCTCGTCAGTACTGGCATATTTGACTGTCTAGCATGGGATTTGACCGTAGCAACTTCAGAAGTGCTGCTTAACATTTGTTAAGGTCGGGTCTCTTGCCACTGTTATACTTACTTGATTTGTCTTTTTCCAAATATCAGAATGTAATCACCACACTCTATGCAGTGCAACATGTTTCAATGTTTGCTGCTGACTCATGCTAAGGAATAACAGAACACAGTATCAGACCTATGGCTGAAGCCACTGTCGTGGAGGGACAGATGCCAGCAGCACCTGGTGAGACATGTTTTCTTAGGAGTAAAGTAAGAACAGAGGGACTAAATGATCAAAAATCTACAAGCCCAGTAAATGGAAAATGGGCCTTTAACCTAGCTGGTCTATATTCAACAGCTGTTATAAAGCCAGATATGTTACAGAACAAAATGAACTAATGATTATGCAAAGGTGGAAACTCAACTGGCAATGTTAAGCATAGGTCGGCTCACTGAAATACACATTCTTCTAAACTATGACTACTCTTCCTTCTTCCTGACAACCTCAATCTATAGGATTATTATGCAGCTTTTTAATCTATCACAGAACTGTACAGGTTGTTTCCTTGTTTCCTGTCCATGAGTTGCTCTGGCTCTCAATGGCTATATGGTAGTGAATAGTACTGTCTCATCCACTGCCATGTACATACAAACTGCTAACAACAATACCTTGTGCTAACTGTGATTTTATGACAACTGCTTGGCAGTATGTTTTGCATGCATTATAACTTTGCTACTATTGTTTATTTACAGTTAGTAATGTGTTAACAGTACTTATAAGTAAATTGCTCTTGTATTTTGTAGTATATAACCTGGGTTGTGCTTGAAAAGAATTAATCATGCATCACTCCACCTAGTTGGTTAAAAAAGAAAATATACATAAAACAAGGAAACTATGTACTTCCGTCTTCATTAGACAATAATGTGCCTTGCCCTTGGTAAATGCAGGCACTGCTTTTTCCCACAAACTAAGGCAAATTCAACATCGGTAGTTACTAAACATGCAGTCCAGAGACCACTGAGGAGCCTAGACCTATTTTCTAAAGCAATGCCTGGTTAAGTGACTTGCTTAAGGTCTTACACTATGCAAGTGAAGGGAATCAAACCATATGCAACAGGAAGCAGCGCAGTAATAGCTCATAGCATTAATCCCCTTCACTAACTGGGAGACATGCTCGGTGAAATTCTCCCTTAGACAATGGTTTTGTTGCTGGCCTCATAGCATTCTAGGTCCTCCAGATTAGTAATGGTATACATGACACAGCAACAATTAAAACAGCTGCTTTTTCATTATCATTTCAAAACCCAGTGATATGGAGCTGAACCAATATATTAGAAAGCATTTTTCATGGTGAGAGTAGTGAATATATGGAGTGTATTGCCAAAGAGGATAATGCAACATTTCAAGAAGGCCTGCAATAGGTAATAACTTACAAAAGACAGAGAAGGGATAACTGAAAGACATCAACTAAAGAAATTGAGCCGACTAGGCTATTTTAATTTTAGGGTGCCACCTGCAGTTAATGAAACGTAAACATACTGCTACTTTTGCAGTAACAAGACTATCACTGCAGTGTGATTTCATTGATTTAATAAAATACTGTATTTTGTTACAGGTGCAATACAAGAAAACAACAAATTAATACAGAACATTGCTTTAAACACTGCTACACAAATGAAGAAAAAATTATAAATGCATAAGAACATTACTTATATAATTAAAATACTGTGATAAGAAAGGATTTATAATCAAGCCTGTGCCTTTATCTAAACATCACTACTTCTTAAGGACCTGAAAAGATGGAGGTCACAAGACAAAGAAATAGAAGAATATAGCAATAACCCACGCCTGGGTGTGGGTAATGCTGGATTTACCCACGGTTGGCGTGGTTTGGTCCCGAGGCGGCCCGAGGGACCAAACAAAGCCAACCATGGGTAAAACCACCATTACCCACACCCAGAAGTGGTTATTATTATATTAATGACATTATTTAAGAAAAGAAATAATTACTTTTCTTAAATAATGGCATTGTATAATGCCTCTTTACTGCCCTTCCGCGGCTGTCTGGTATTCTGCGGCGGTTCTGATGTACTCGCGCCTGCGCGGTACATCAGAGTTGGCAAAAGCAACGGAGAACGCAAGATCTCCGTTGCTTTTTACTGTTTCGCTATGTTAAATGGGTTTAACATAGCGAGACAGCTTTAAAATAATATTTTAAAGCTGTCTCGCTATGTTAAACCCATTTAATATAGCGAGACAGCTTTAAAAAAAAAGCAACGGAGGTCGCAATATCTCCGTTGCTTTTTACACACTGTGTCGCTATGTTAAAGGAGTTTAACATAGCGAGACAGCTTTAAAAAAAGCAACGGAGATCTCCGTTGCTTTTTTTAAACCTGTGTCGCTATGTTAAACTCTTTTAACATAGCGAGACAGTGTTTTATACTAACGGAAAAAGTCCGGGCGACCGGACCTTTTTCCGTTAGTATATTGAGGGATTTACAACGGTCACGCTGGTTGGGCTGGCCAATCAGCATGCACGTTTTAGGGGAGGAATTGTATAATTCAAAATAATTCCACATTTGGGTAAAGGTAGTAATCACGTTAATTGATAAGTATCCTCTACAGTACTTTGGAACTAGACACACTACATGGTCACTGAGGACCCTCCCAATTCTCCTTAACCCTACTGTACTTTTGTAGCAAAACTATTCAACATTTTTTGTTTACTTTTTTTTCTTTCCAAGCTGTTTTTTTTAGCTAATAAAGATGGCCTCCAAAGTATTCCATCAAGTTTATAAGTAGCCCGAATAGGTGCTGCTGTCATGGCAGTCATCTTAAAAACACCACAAGCAGTTTATAAAGTAGTTCATATACATGACATTCATTATTTTGGATTAATTGCTCAGAGAAAGTGAGGGAACTCACACCAGAACTTGTTATAGTATTAAACATATCTTGAAAGGGAGTTTATGAATTAGAATATGTAACACACACATATCAAACTGCTTAATTTTGCAGAGGAAAGTAAAGCTCTACCCATGGTTAAACCACACCCAAATTTTTACCACAAAAAAGTAGGCCTCAGTCTATCAATTACAAGCATCGTGGTTTCTGTTTTGTTTTCTGTAATATCATTGTTTTTGCTTGTTTATAACATTATAATAAACTTAAATTAATGAAACAGTACAGCATTTTGTTTTACTTCTTTGGATACTATACTCAGATAATGCAGTTATTTCAGCTTTCTATAAGCAAACCAAAGCAACAGTTTTGTTTTCCTGGTTACAGATGTGTTGATATTTAAGGTATTTCTACAGCAGTCAGCAGCTTAATTTGTCACTCACCTTAGACCCCCGTTCATTAAAAATGATTTCAACATCTAAGATCTTCCCAAATTGCTGTAATGACAGAAAGAGACATACACTGTCATTAATATTGTTGACACTGAACTCCTTCTCACAACATACAACACACAGAAATTTAGAAGCTTTTAAACTAATAACATAAAGTGTACGGGGAAAGGTGATTAGAGAAAAGCAGACACACACACACACACACACACACGCACACACACACACACAAACGCACACACACACACACACGCGCACACACAAAGTAAAACAATGGCCTATACTTAAATTACAGAATTACATTCTAGGCCACAGCTGAGGTGGTCAGATGGACAATGGTCATAGTTGGTATTTTTCTCAGAATGTTTCCCCAGTAAGCAATATTTCACAGTTAATTTCATGAGGAGAGGACAGGATAGTTCAATAAGGTTAACAGTGGGTAATGAAGCTTTTCACCTTTCACCTATATGTCACAACTCTGAATGAAGCCTAGGTCAAAAGGAGTCTTTAAATCATTTTTATGTGACAGATAATAAGCTACTGGTATAATGTGCTGCTTTTTGTGACTGTTTAGCTGCCATGACAGCTGTTCAGTCAAAATTACCATTACAGCTGGGATGGTATGTCAGGCTGGACCAAAACCGATTTTACAGCAAAGCCTGCTTGAGCTTTTAGACTAAACAGGCCTTCATCAAGAAATAACATGTAGTCGAAAAGCTTAAGAATTGTAAAACCTATGAATGTCATTGAAAGGTTTTGTATCTTGTACATGTTCCATTGTCTTTTGCCACTGGACCAGTATGGCATTTCTTCTTTTGTATTTTGCATAAACAAAAGCACAATCATAATGCGCATTATTTGCCAAGACCAGCCTTGCCTGTCATACCTTATGAAAATGGCTATGGCGTGCATACCAAAATGCTTCCTCAGATATTATTTGTTTTTATCATTTATTAGTTTGGTATGAGGGATCATCCATGGAACCTTTTTATCAATATCCTGAGCCCCAAGGGTAAGAGTAAATACATACACATGCAGCGTTGTGCTAGTTACTTATAAAAGTAATAAGTTACTATTACTAGTTACTTTTAAGTGAAAGTAATATATTACTATTACTTACTACTTTTCTAAAAAAGTAATATATTACTATTACTAGTTACTAACTAAAGTAACTAGTTACTGTTGAGTTACTTTTACATAAGTATAGTTTATCAATTCTCATATTGAGATTTACTCACACAGTACTTGTGTGTGAGGAATGCAGGCTTACTGCACATGACTACGAGTGTTTTAAAGTTGTATACACAGTTTTACATTAATTTATTAAAGTGTTTATTGAAGTGCATTACCACTTACATATGTAAAACACACACTTAATGTTGGGCTCACTGTTATCCATAGTTTACCTACTGCCATACCAACATATTACTGAAGGATTTAGTGATGTCCATTACACTAATATGCAGACAACAAACAGGTTTACCTCTCCTTCCATCGTGAACACATGACAGTCATCACTTGCATTGCACATGACCTGGAGCATATTCATGTGTGGACGTGAAACTATTAGTACAGACCTGACACTTCCAAGACAATAGCAATGGCAGTCCATGCCACTCTGATGGACTCCAAGGCTTTGGCTTTGAAATCACTGACTTTCTATGACAGAATATTTTGAGTTTAGTTCAAAAGATGCAAAATGTTGGAGTGGTCATTAGTTATAAATGGACACTGTAGTCCACAGTGTCTTCTTGTTATCATCTAAGTAATGCCACTCCAATTATGTTTGTTAATCCGTTCCCTTGTACCTGATAAACCTGCAGGTATATTATAATTTAGTTTGAACCAAAAAAAAGTGCAGCCTGAAACTTGATTATTTACTGCACTATGTATCAAGTACATTTGGAAAATACTACCATAGTGGTTTTGAAAATTCCCAACAATAGGAGGTTTTAACATGTCTCCCAAGGTGCTATATTTCTGGATTAACCTATTTTGATAACATAACTGCAGTGGTGGTGCTGTGGTAGCGTTGTCGCCTCACAGTTAGACATTGCCCGTTCGATTCTCAGTTAGAGCTTCTTCTGTGTGACGACATGCGTGAATGGGCGTTCCTTCGTTGAAGGTTATGTGTTAGGCCCAGCAAGCCAGCACATAAAACTCTACTGCCAATCATTAGCGGACCGGAGTTCCGCTGTGGCGACACCTAACCGGGAAAAGCTGAAAGACACATCAACTGTCATCAACTTTGATATTACTAATTCTCAAAGCTGAGCTGATCAACCATTAATTTCTTGCTTGAATGATACTTTACTACTTTCTTTTAATTTGCAATGTGCTTAGTTCTTTAAGCACAGTAATAAAATGGATTTTAATTTGAATCTCAGTCATACCTCTCAACTGTCCAGATTTTCACCCATATTTTGGTCTGTCAAATCACTGCTAAATAATATACAATTGAGTTTTAGACTGCATATCTTTCAGAAAATGCCTGTTAACACAAACACTGCTATTCTAGCTCCTTTCTAAGTGTACAAGAACAATATTTAGAATCTATGCCCCCATTATTTTATGCTTTGTCCAGATTTTTTGCACTATCAGGTTGAGAGGTATGATATCAGAGTCACTACCACCTGCAGTTACACATCTGATAAATGTGTAAGACGCTGACAGTAAACTAAGGGCAGCATTCCAAGTTCTGACTCTCTTCTTAAAAACTCAGAAATCTCCTATGAAGATTGAACAAAGTATATCAATAGACATTCATCAAATTCTGACTCGGTTATCATTCTGTTTTTTTTTCTATTTTAAAATTATCTTGGCATGACGAATCCAACATTGTGTTTCATTTTTCTTCACTTCTGACTACTAGAAAAAAAATTTTGGAGAGAGACATGTTTCTTTAAATCGATAAAGACTCCCTCCTTCTTGAATTATTGAATTCATAAAGCATCTCACACTGCCCACTGAGATTTGAGATTTATTTCAATTCCAAATACAGTCCAAGTTTAAAACAAACTCTTTGTTTTAAAACCCCAGTGCTACACACTATGAAACCACAAATCAAACTGACAACATCCAGATTGCTACAAAACTTGGATAGGCTGCTTCAATTCCCAACATAATTTTATAGACTAGAACTCTACATAAGGAGGAATAAATACTTTTGGAGGAGATAGCAGAATGGAAAGGAATAGACACCTCCACTTTGCTACAGGTACAGGTCTGCCAGAAAACTGTCTTACTGGATACATCCTTGTCAGTAGAGTATAAGGTTTCATGCAAAGTCAAGAACTCTTTTGTAAGCAATTTATCAAACAGACTAACATTTCTCAGAGAATCCACCCCTGATAGGCTGCTCATTAAAAGTAAACCTCTACCCCTGACCACACATATTAAAGACAGGAAACCTTTTAATTCTCACATCCTGAGACCAAAATACAGGGGTCTCATATATCATAAATTAGAAAGCCCTCTTCTCCATTCTGTTTTGCTAATATATATGTTATGATCAGGACACTCACTGCTTTCTCCGGTAGGACCACCATTTGAATGCAAAGGCCCCTGTTCTGGGTAATCATCTTACCTGAATAAGGCTACCCTCTGAACCAAGCCTGTCTCTAGGTCATAGCTCCCAAAACCTTAAAAGGCAACAAGAAATGCATGTTTTTGTAAATGCAGAGACATAAGTTAGAAACAGTATCCAAAGGTGCACAGTTTTACAAACAGATAGGAATGAGCACATTTAAAACCTAAGCATTCTCATCTCAAAAAAGGGACTTCTAACATAGAAGCTTATTATGGATGACACCACTTTAATATGAACAAATTAGTAAAAAGGTATAGGTCCTAACAACAGACATGCCACAGAGTAGTCCTTTTTTAGCTATCATACCAAATGCCTTCATATCTAGATGTTCCATGGCATCCCCAACCAGCAACAGAAGTTCCATTTCTAACGTCTCAAAAAACCTGTAGGAGCTAGCCCCTCCAAACTCTGTGCATAACAGTTAGAAGAGAATATGATCCAGCACCACGTTGGGGAGGGCGGGATCAGCCACTGCAACCTACCCCAGCATAAACAATGTTAGGTCTTTGAAAGACAACTGGACAAAAGAGGAGGACTCTAGGTTTTCTACTTACCAGTAAAACAGAACCTAACTAAACACACTTGCTTCCCATTAATATTATTTTACAATTCAAATAAAAGGACATCATAACATTTCAGGAACATTGCTTGGGCCATACAACAACCATTTCTTTTTAATTACAACAGTGCTTTAAAGAACCTGGAAAAAAAAACTCGGTATGTGAAAAATGGCATTCCATTATTTCAACTGCCTGAAACTAGAATGTGAGCTGCATACTAATGCACAACTTGCCCGACAAAAACAACTACATTTTGAAAGTAAAAATTTAGGTTCTCTGCATATCAGTGGTTGAAAATAAAATAAAAGGCATTCCTCCCTATAGCTTCCTATTTTGTACTTTACCAGAATACAATCCACAAGCAAACAGCCTAAATTTATTTTGCTATGATGCAAACATCAACCAAAATAATCTAAATGTACGCCTTAACAAACTGAAAAAAAAAGACAGACAATAGGCCTTAGCAACACAGATAGCTATCTTAATTAGCTCAGAAGAAAATGGATACCCTTACTTTCAAGTGTGTTAGTTAGTCTTTCAGTCATGAATGCACGCACATTGAGCAGAGTTGGCAGATGGAACTGCGAAGCAATAAAGATGACATTATCTAAGGAGAAGATGTCATGTCTGGGGACACATATTACCAGAAGACTACAGTAAAACCCATACAAACATACACTCCCCCTCCCCTTACCTGAGAATAAGACTGTAGTTTCCAACTGCTTAATTAATCTTTTTGAACTACTCACCTACTGAGGTACAAATCTGCTCTTTGCTTAAACATGGGTCTGATGTGAACGAGTTGCTCTGACCGTTAAGAAGTGATAACAGTAGTTTAATCTGATGACTGTCTTCTGAACTTGCATTTTTTTCTCTCTCTCTTACATCACATACACACTCTTACCTTCAATCCCGCTATACCATTCTTTTTCTCTCTCTTTCATCACACACACGATATTAACTTCAATCGCGCTATACCACAATGGCTGTCTACAATTTCTCCTGCAAGTAAACTTGAATTCCACCTGGTGGCGTGCGTCCTTGCGTAGGACATATGCATGGTTCCCCTTAAAGGAAAACACAACAGTGTTAAGAAGTTGTTTTTTTTTTTTTTTTTGAGGGGGGGGGTGGAAGTCTGCATTGACTGGTAATGCAAAAGTAATTACATTTGTGTTACTAGTTACTAAAAAAAGTAATAAACTACAACTACTGCGTTACTATATTCAAAAGTAACGCATAATATTACTAGTTACTTAAAAATGTAATACATTACAGTAATGCGTTACTCCCATCACTGCACATATGGGACACTTTGTGTAGTCAACTAGCCAGGGAGGGAAGAAGGCAGAGTACATGGAAAAAAATGCGGACATGGGGATGATATATAAATGGCACATAATCACAGACCAGAGATCATGAATGAATCCCAGAGCTGTGAGGCAGAGATTCCATCGATGATGCATCATATGCAATGTTTTCGTCCATAACATCTGCTGGGTGCCTCTTTCTGCTGTTTATATTTCTTCTAAGAAGAACCAGGTCTTTGTACCACTTTTTATTTATATATTTTGTTTACCAAGATAGTCTAATAGTGCAAAAACCCATTTTCAGCAGAGACTCGGAGAAAATTTCCAAACAAACAAGAAAAGGAACACCTTACATACAATATCGAGCAGACATGAATAAATGTGTAAACAAATAATGATGTTGATGAGCTGGTGTAAAAGAAAGACTTTATACCTGCAATAAATGCACAAGTACTTTTTGTGATTCTGTGATACAGTACGTCTGATAAGTGTAATGCAAAAGAGCCTTGTTACAACCAAGGACATGTTTTGTGCTTTAAAACAACAATAACTTAATCAAGCTAGTAAAAAAGTGAACCAAA
This sequence comes from Protopterus annectens, assembly GCF_019279795.1. Classification (NCBI taxonomy): domain Eukaryota; kingdom Metazoa; phylum Chordata; order Ceratodontiformes; family Protopteridae; genus Protopterus; species Protopterus annectens. Next base: position 21,072,398 of record NC_056733.1, read on the forward strand.
GTGAAGTAATCTCCCCTGATTACTTGATAGTGTGGACGAAAGTCACTGAGTCATGATGGCTAGTAAAATTCACACTGTTAAAAAATGCAGATAAAATAAAACAGGTAGTCTATAATGAATCAATTTGTCTGCCTAAGATGAGATGTAAACACGCTGTTAAAATGACATTTCTAAATGTAGTAAAACTATATGTCCAAGTAAATGCACCTCAAAACCCTGGAAAACACTACAGATATTTTTGTGGGGGAGGGGCATACTCCTTGCACCCAGTCTCAGCTCCCCAATCTGTGCATACACTACCTCTGCAGTTGCAACAACACAAACTTGAAGACAAAGTGGGAAAAATAAGCATACATTTTTCCTCATGTCTGAGTCACACAGACTCACACTGAACTTAACACCTGCAAAAACATCTCTCACTTGTTGAGGTACTGAGAATATACAAACACAATCACAAAAAGTCATACTACAAGACTGCCAAAGAAACACACAGCAAACTGTATCCCCCTACCCAAAACAGAGTTGGAGTAACCAGTTTACTTCCAGCAGGTATTCCAGTTCTTGGCCTAGGCTATGAGGATGGTTCATGGGTCAGACAGTAGTAGCAATGTTTTGCATGCTGAGTAACTAATCCTGTGACTGCTGTATCATTGTAAGATTTGCAGGTTGTGAAGCCTGTAGATCACAAAGCTATTCCTATAGTGCACCAGTACTTGGAATAGACTGCCTATCTCTCTGTGTATAACTCTGTCCATGCCCCTGGACTGGAAGACCCACATGAAAGAAGGTTCTCTATCAGAAGGATTGAGACTTGATAATACAAGTCCCAAGACTGTAAAAATGTAAGTGCAAATACAAAAGTAACAGCAAACTTCAAAAGTTACTTTTATGTATTTAAATCATTTTGCAAAGGGCAATCTCCCAGTACACTAACACCTGCACTACCTGCATTATCTCTGAGAGCTATGTACTTTGCAGAAGTGGCCATACTCCGAGGTACAGCAGTTTGAGTTTGCATATATTTCCCAGTAATTGTACTTAAATTCTGACAGTTACATGTATCACAGTTATGTTTCTTGAACATACGATGGGAACCCATGAAGGGAATGCTCCAAGAGCTAAATGTCTTGAAATGCAAGTCTCCAGCTTTAAAGTGTCTGAATATATCCTAGTGGTGATATTCAGAATAAAAGTAAACAACAACCATCTCTGCAAGACAAGTCTTCTGAGTAGCAATTTGGTTGATGAAGAAGTGTCATGTTATTTTGAGAAAAAATAAATAAATATAGGTAATCCAAATAACTCCAGTCACACGCAAAATATGTAAAAGCATGTTGATGCATCAAACAAAAGGAAAACTAGAAAATTCTATGAATGAGGGAAACTGCAAACTCTGTAAAACAGTAAATGTATAAGATAGAAAATAAGGAGTATACAGCCGTTCTGGCATACTGCCAAAGGCTTGCTCCAGGAGGTGTGGCCAACATCATTGTGAATTTGTTGAGAAAGAAGATTGCTGCACCCTCATCATCAAGTACCTTGCCTGTGCACTTTGACTGCGGAGGGATGCAGTACCAAGGGCAATGAATTATTAATTTGTTTGGGTTTGCACTGAATCAATTTGGCACTTTGGATTCCCCTGCAATCTGCCTGCTGAGTGACACAGTACCCCAGGCAATGAGTTATCAATTTATTTGGGTTTGCACTGGATCAGTTTGGCACTTTGGATTCCCCCAGAATCTCCCTGCTGAATGACACAGTACCCCAGGTAATGAATGATTAATTTGTTTGGGTTTACACTTAATCAGTTTGGCACTTTGGATTCCCCTGAAATCTGCCTGCTGTGTGACACAGTACCCCAGGCAATGAGTTATTAATTTATTTGGGTTTGCACTGAATCAGTTTGGCACTTTGGATTCCCCCAGAATCTGCCTGCTGAATGACACAGTACCCCAGGTAATGAATGATTAATTTGTTTGGGTTTACACTTAATCAGTTTGGCACTTTGGATTCCCCTGAAATCTGCCTGCTGTGTGACACAGTACCCCAGGCAATGAGTTATTAATTTATTTGGGTTTGCACTGAATCAGTTTGGCACTTTGGATTCCCCCAGAATCTGCCTGCTGAATGACACAGTACCCCAGGTAATGAATGATTAATTTGTTTGGGTTTACACTTAATCAGTTTGGCACTTTGGATTCCCCTGAAATCTGCCTGCTGAGTGACACAGTACCCCAGGCAATGAATTATTACTTTGTTTGGGTTTGCATTGAATCAGTATGTCATTTTGGATTCTCCCAGAATCTGTCTGTTGACTGACAGTACCCCAGGCAATGAATTACTAATTATTTGGGTTTGCACTGAATCAGCTTGGCACTTTAGATTTCCCCCAGAATCTACATGTTGTGTGGCACAATACCCCAGGTAATGAATTATTAATTATTTGGGTTTGCACTGAATCAGCTTGGCACTTTAGATTCCCTCGGAATCTGCCTGCTGAGTGGCACAGTACCCCAGGTGATGAATTATTAATTTATTTGGGTTTGCACTGAATCAGTTTGGCACTTCAGATCCCCCAGGATAGTGCACTTATTGACCTGATATTTTTCTGTCTGCCTGCTGAGAAATGTTGCTTCTGGTACTACACCTGCTAAAGTATGTAAAGTGTAAGCTGTTCTCAGACTCAACCATTCTTTCCCAATATTTTGAGCCAGATAAACAAGCATCTTTACCAGACTTTTTATTTTATTAATTATTTTTAGCTATAAAGCCTTTATTTTTATATACTGAACTACAGTAATGTACCTAGAAACATTTAGGAGTGGAATTGTTCCATTTCACTAACTTAATCCTCTAAAACAAATGCAAAGCTTCCCTGTAATACGAAGCAAGGACACAGCTGTAATATGATAACGCTTTTGTTCCCTTTATTCCATACAACAGAACTTCATCAGATAAAAATATCTTACATGCATCCTCTTTTATAACAAATCCAGTGAGGTGCAGCCAATGAAAAACAACCATTAATACTTTGAAATACATTGGTCGATTGTTGTAAAGGAAACACAAAACAGAAACAATATATATTAAATATTAAAACATTTTTGTAATTTATAAGTAGCTTTAAAATTACCTAATCTAATTTTTAATAATTTTAAGTAGTTATAAAAGATTTTAAAATACCAGTCACGGAACCCTAATTACCTAAAACCCTATTACTAGAACCTAAAATACGTAAAAATAATTAAATATATGCCCACACATACATAAATGCTTGCACATTAATATAATACAAATCAATTCAAAACAGCATTCTAGACCTTGTCCACTTTTAAAGCCAACAAATTACTAATAGATATCCTATTGTTAATACCCAGAAAATGTGTGGCATTTAATAATACTTGCCAATATGTTTCCTTGTATTCCAGGAAGCTAGACCAATTCTCCCCACATTCCTGTCTAGCCACCTTTTCCAACACACAAAAAACAAATTTCTTGAAATTATTACATGTCACACTGTGCCTGTACAAGGAATTTGACTTGTCATGTTTTTTTTTTATTTCATACATGTGCTGGTATATCCTTTTTCCTCAACTGATTTTCCGTTTTTCCTATGTAAAAAGCATTACATGTCTGACACAGGGCCACAGACATAACTCCCTTGGTGTTATAATTGTAGTTCCCCTGTATTGGTAACAAATCCGCTAATAACCATATCCCTGGTTTCATAGATGTATCTACATTCCTTACAAGCATTATACTACTCATCCTCCCTGTTGGAACATACCTGTTGCTGTTATTCCTTTCAAAAATATTTTTCATATACAAACTTATTCTAAACACTATTTTTGGAGTTTGTCCCAATTTCTCAATTAAATCAAATGCCCCAAATACACTACACCAGTTTTTTCAACAATCTGCCTAATACTAGGAGAATAGTGGTCATATGTGAACACACAGCAAGTGGAGTTGTATTCCTTTTTGTTCTCAACCACTTCATTCTCAGGGTTTCTCAGCAGAGGGCATATGAATCTAATCTTTCTTAACATATAAGTTTCTTGTTTTTCTATCAAAGGTGTATGATTTTCCCTTTAACTTAAACATTTATTTTAATTTAACCAATTACGTTTCTAGATGCTGTTCCTCTATTATTAACCTGAACAGTCTTATCATCTGTCCTTTTACCAGGTTTCTTTTGTGCCAAAGTAGATGGTTACTTTCAAAGTGTAGGAAACTGGATGACCCAAAATGACTCCCCCCTTCTATTTTTATAAATATGAACATCTTAGTAGTTACAACCTTCCTTCTCTGCACTACTTGTAAACGTTAGAAAGTCAGTGGTGTTGTTAATATAGTTAACAAACTGTGGAATTTCATTAATCCCACCTTTCCGCAAAGTCAAAATGTCTTCCAACAACCTATAATACCTGTAAATGTATTTCATCTAGTCCGAACTGAAATTAAATCCGGCTTCCCATACCCATAATATAATGTTCGCAAATATAGGTGCTACTGCAGCTCCCATTGCTACCCCTCAGATTTGTTTAAAATATTCATCCTGGAACCAGAAAAAAATAGTTTTTTAGTACCAGTTCCATTCAGGGTAGACAAAACATGAATTTAATCTTTTGAAATGTTGGAACCCAAATTCAAAGCTTATTGGAAATAACGACAGGTAGGAAGTCAGATGAGGAGGAAGGGGGACCACCATCATACCACTAGTGGTAAGACGTATCAATAGAGACTTTTTAATCGATGACTGTTCAAATTCTGTCTTTGAATATCTAGGACTTAAAATTTATAACTATAGTAATTTGTCTACTGATGAGAGACATGTAATGCTATTTTCAAAAGGTTTCAACTTTATACCACAATAGCAAAGTAATATAGTTAACAACATTTTAGATCTGAAGTTGTTTGCAAGAAATATTAATTTACGCTTATTACCTGACAACGGAAAAGAGAGAAAGGAAGATAGGGAATATCTTTGTAGGAAAAGCATAAACAACCCCCTGTTGTTGCCTCCAGTCGCTTTATTTGACTTAAATGATAATGGATTTTTCACAACAGCTTCTCTTAATGAGATAAATATTTTAATTATAGGTTGGACCTGTTGCTAAATGAATTATTGCAGGAATACAACTTTAGTGAAGTTGAAATGAAGTATTTAAAAGTGGAAAAACCTTTGATTCCTTCTTTTTTTGAGATTACCAAACTACATAAGTCAGTTGAGAATCCACCAATGAAACCTACAGTTGCAGAAATGGGGTTCTAAAACTGAACATTTAGCTAAACTTGTGGACCACTATTTGAATTAATTTTTTAATGGGAAGGACCATGTACTAAAAGACTCTTGGCATTTGTAAAAATGTCTAGCTAGAAGTGAGTATAAAGAGAATATCATTTTTCTTAGCATTGATGTAAAAGATTTGATCTGCTGTTGTTAATCTTCGTTCATTCCTTACTGATGGGTTATCGGTTCCGTCCATATCCGGCAATATCAAGCTCCTGTCAGCCAAAAACTCTCGAGCCAAGGTCCTACCCAGAATGCTCTGCTCCCTGTTACCTCAGATCTCATTTGCTGCCTTGCTGTACAGCCATGTCAAGCCACTCTCTCATCTGTCTAATTTTTTGAAAGTTTTATACATTGTTCTTACTTTAAATATTTTCAAATAGTTTCTACTAATATTTTCCTACACTATCATATACTTTAGTCATCCTGTATCAAAAGTTACACTGGCTTCATGGTTGAGAAATTGCACCACCTTTATCTACCACAAAAACAACCTCACCTTGCCTCATAGAGTCAAAGCACATTCTACAAGGTCTAGGGCAACTTCAGCAGCTTTCCTTGCTAAGGCTTACCTCAGTGATATTTGCTCAGCTGCAACTTGGGTCAAACCTCATACCTTTATTCTTCATTACAAATTGGACTTGGCCTCCAGAGGTAGAGCTTCCTTTGACTCCATGGTGCTCAGGAATTTTCCTCCATGAGGGCCACCAGGGATACAAGTAGCTGGGGACTCTGTCCCATCTGTTCTAAGGAATGAACAAAAATTAACAATATCAGATAAAGAAGTTATGTCTTACCATAACGTTCCATCTGAGTTGTTGATCTTCATTCATTCATTACTTGCACCCTGCATCCCCCATCTGGAGGTTCCTGGTTGATCTCATGTACTCCTTTCTTGTAGGTCTGTTATGACCAGAGGTAGCCTCTACTTTTATCTATTAACTTGCAAACTTGATCTGAAGTAACAGGGAGTAGAGCATTCTGGGTAGGACCTTGGCTCGAGAGTTTTTGGCTGATGTGATATTGGCCGGCTCGGTTCCAAGGATGGAACCGATAAACCATCAGTAATGAATGAATGAAGATCAACAACACAGATGGAACGTTATGGTAATACATAACTTCTTTTTTTTGACTATTGCACATGAAGAAGGTATGGAATATTTCCAGGAAGTTTCGAATTTGGGTTTCAACATTTCAAAAGAGTCAATTCATGTTTTGTCTACCCTGATGGAACCAGTACTAAAAACAATTTTATCTGGTTCCAGGACGAATATTTTAAACAAATCTGAGGAGTAGCAATGGGAGCTGCAGTAGCACCTATATTTGCAAACATTATATTATGGGTATGAGAAACTGGATTTATTTTCATTTCAGACTATATGAAATAAATTTACAGGTATTATAGGTTTTTGAACAATATTTTGAATTTGTGGAAAGGTGGGATATTCAAACAGTTTCCTACACTTTGAAATTAACCATCCACTTTGGCAAAAAAGAAACCTGGTGAATGATAAGATGATAAGACTGACCAGTTTTATAACAGAGGAACAACAGCTAGAAACTGAATTGGTTAAATTAAAAGAAATTTTTACATTAATGGGATATCCTACACTTTTGATAGAAAAACAAGAAACTTATGTGTTCGGAAAGAGATTAGATTCATATGTCCACCTGCTGAAAAACCCTGAGAATGAAGTGGCTGAGAGCAAAAAGAAATACATCTCAACTTGCTGTGTGTTCACATATGACCACTATTCCCCTAGTATTAGGCAGATTGTTGAAAAAAAATGGTGTAGTATATTTGGGGCTCTTGGTTTAATTGAGAAATTGGGACAAAGTCCAAAAATAGTTTTTAGAATGGCTTTGAATATGAACAATATTTTTGAAAGGAATAACAGCAACAGGTATGTTCCAACAGGGAGGATGAGTAGTATAATGCTTGTAAGGAATGTAGATACATCTATGAAACCAGGGATATGGTTATTAGCGGATTTAATAGGGTGTTACCAATACAGGGGAACTACAATTATAACACCAAGGGAGTTATTTCTGTGGCCATGTATCAGACATGTACTGCTTTTTACATAGGAAAACCGGAAAATCAATTGAGGAAAAGGATATACCAGCATATATGTATGAAATAAAAAAACATGTTAAGTCAAATGCTTTGTACAGGCATAGTGTGATATGTAATAATTTCAAGAAATGTGTTTTTTGTGTGTTGGAAAAAGTGGTTAGACAGGAACATAGGGGGGAATTTGTCCAGCTTCCCGGAATACAAGGAAGCATTTTGGCAAGTATTATTAAATGCCATACATTTTCCGGGTATAAACGATAGGATATCTATTGGCAGTTTGTTGGCTTTAAAAGCACACAAGGTCCAGAATTTTGTTTTGAATTGATTTGTATTATATTAATGTGTAAGCATTTATGTATGTGTAGGCATATATTTAATTATTTTTATGTACTTTCTAGTAATAGGGTTTTAGGTAATTAGGGTTCCATGACTGGTATTTTAAAATTTTTTATAACTACTTAAAATTATTATAAATTATTAAAAGTTAGATTAGGTCATTCAAAGTTGCTCATAGTTTGCAAGGAAGTTTTAATATTTAATACATATTGTTATAGTTTTATGTTTCATTTACAACAATGAAACAATGTATTTCAAAGTATGGTTGTTTTTTATTGGCTGCACCTCACTGGAGTTGTTATAAAAGATGAGTGCAAGATGTTTTTATATGTTGAAGTTTCATTACATGGAATAAAGGGGATGTAAGCACTTATCATATTACAGTGGTGTCCTCGTTTTGTATTGCAGGGAAGCTTTGCATTTGTTTTGGTGTTTTCAGTTATGTGTTTTTTTTTGGATAACTTAATCATCTGTTAATTTCCAAAAGTTATTTAATAAAAGTAACACTAATGAAGTCAGCCTTGCTTTAGAAGCCACATATATTCAGAAAGTCATTTTATTCTGTATGTGGTGTTTCCCAAACCTAGAAGGATGCAGTGATACTCTGTCTACTACTATAAATATGTAAATAATCCATCAATGTGGTGAAGATACTTTTTTGCCTTCCAAAAATTAAATAAACAAATAAATAAATAAATGCTAGACTTAAAGTTACTGGCCATCTACAGATAACGTAACAACAAAAGGTTCCCATTGTTTTAAGTAGATACACATCCTACTTAACAACAACTAATAATAATTCTTCTAAAGAGTGCTAACAGAAGAAGTCTTTTTAAAACTAGTCAGCTTTTCTCCAAACGATTCTTGTAGTGTCCTGCACTTTTGTCATACCTATTACCTCATTTTAAAGCTTCTGCATAGCTGTACTCTCCCTAGATAAGTTTATTAATACACAGAATACTACCTATTCATATATTTTCTCCATTGGTGTGAACTGTATAACTAATGATCCCCAATAATTTCTGCACCTTATGATTCTGATATGGAGGTGGAGGTTCATAAGACTCTGTAATCTTGTGCTTATGAAAGGTGTATTTAGATGCTGTGAAAACATACCCAGGAAGGACTTACTAAACTTTTATAAAGATACTACAGCTTTGCTCAGTATGAAAAGTGAGGTTTAGTGCTTGTATGTTAAGTAGGAAATTGTTAACATAAAGACGTATGTCAAAGTGCATAACATATAGATGATTCTCCTAATGTATAATCAAAATCATTAAAATCAGGTTTATTTCCAAAGAACAATATGGGTCAACCTGATGTACTCCCCACTTTTTTATGTTTACTTTATCTTTCATTTCTTTGATGCAAGAAAGAAACATTTAGCCTGCCCACTAAATAAACTTAACATTCTACCTCCCCTCCATACCTACGGATGTTTCCTTTCTCCACTTGTGGCACAACTTCTCTTATCTTGTTTTACACTTTCTCCTCCATCCAACACATCTCCCTGGTAGCTTTCTCCTGGAATCTTCCTAGCAGCTTGATGGCCCTTGATCTAAAACTGCACTCATTAACCAAAATGGGGCCTTACCAGTAAATAGGAAGCATTAATTAAAAATCAATCAATCAATCAATCAATCAATCAATCATTATTCAGCAGCAGTTAGTTCCAAAGTGGAAATGACAGCTGTCATAGCTCTCAAACACAGTGCAGCATGCTTATATAAATTGGAGCATATAAACGAAAACCAGATAAAAAACAGTAATACTTTGCCACTGTAATTCACAGCTATTTGTAGAAACTAATGGCATTAAGTTTAAACAAAAACTCTAGCTCACAACTTGAATTTCAGGTGTTATCTCACTAACTAGCATACTAACAGCTGGTAAAAAAAAACTGTATGTGTAGAAACTTAAAGAAGCAGTGGTTGAATTGGTCATAATTGCATTAACGTATTGTTATGTACTACAACATACTACCATGTTTATAAGATGAGCTATCTAATTTCTTCTCACTCATTGAAATGATGTGCATGAAACCAGAGGCTATTTACAGAAGTTATAGAGTGCATTATGACCCTGTCATCTAGTAGTTCTAATGAACAATATCGAGGCTAGTCCAAAAGCTTTCGATAGCTCAGTAGCCATGCTGTTAGCATTATGGGGCAATGAAACTATGATATAAATAGGACTTGCTGGAGAGACCGATATATATTCCCAGAGTCTACCCTTCTCTTGAACAGGCCATCCTTCCATGTGAAGCAGAGTTCTTCCCTAACCCAATTCAAGTTTAGCTTGGATAAATAGATGTGGAACTGGAAATTCACCCCAGGTTTGGCACCTATGTCTCTAATGGGCACAGACACAAACAGCTAATTTTTCCAGGCCCGTACTTGCAAATGTTTCATCTCCCAAGCTCCTACTTACACCTCCAAGAGTACTGGAACCTGTCAAAGGTTTGGGACACATAGCTAGGCTTAAAAAGGCCTCAGGGATCATTACCCTAGTTAGTAGTGTAGTTAAAGTCGGGCATTAGTGGCAACTGTCCTAGCTGCAAAGTGCTGGGTGGGCATGATCCGATTCTGAATGCTCTTTAATGCAATACTGGCTTTTAAAAGCTAGTACCAATTTTGCAGTCAAACCCGGGCAATTTGCTACAGTTTAAAAGTAAAAAAAAAGAAAAAACAATATTTTTTTTAACTGGAGCACTCTGTGCAGGCAGTGTATAAACTGTAGCAACAGTGTTGTACAGTTTAAAAGAAGAAATTATTATTATTATTATTTTTAGAGAGGGGTTGAGGGCAGGGTACACAAATGGGAGCTGAATGGCTAGGCACGAATGAGGGGTGTATGTCATGCATCTGGTCCAACTGTTGCGTGTGCCAGTAGAAGGAACATTCTTTTTTTGTTTGCTCTTCAGTGGGGGTTGTCTAAGGATGAAGGTTATAATATACCTACTCCATTCAGGGTTACCCAGGCCATTAACTCAAGGAGGATACATTATATAAGTCAGAACCCACTTCCTTTGTCATTTCCAAATAAATTGCAGAATTGTCTAAGTTGTATTTGTTAACCACACATAATTAATCAATTCCTCAATAAGTTTGAAGACGTAATAAAGAAGAGGCACAGCACATCTTCACTGCTACTATTTTACCTAATAATGAAAGGCCAGCTGTATGCCAAATGTGGACCCACACATACCCCTTTTCCCAGAACTCCTACAGATTAATATTAGCCATGGTTATGGGATTTGGGTGAAGCAGAACTTAATTATTTAGAAGCTCTCATGCACCAGCTAAAAAGGAAATGCTGCACCCCTGATTTAAATGCTTTAAGGGCATGCACAGAAAGATTAACTGGGAAAATTCCAGTCTGAGAGGCCCTTCATATTAGTCTCAGTACTGCACACCAGCAGCTCTCCTAATTTGCCTGAATTATCTAAAGGGCCTTGAGTTATAATGAGGCAATCATCTGTAAAGTAGAGGGCATTAGCATTTATCCCAAGCAACTGCCATATTTCCACTTCATCTTTGTTCAGCACATGATTTAATTGCTTCAGTTCTGAAAGAAACAATGTGGGAGAAAGAGGACAGCCCTACCTGGTGTCCATATATAAGGGAAAACTTGGAGATAGATAACTCATTAGTAAATACCTAAATAAATAAGTCAGAGAATAAATCTTGGACTGCTTTAAGAAATAGGTGAGAAGCCTATATGCTCCATAAGCTGCCAGTATAGAGTCAAAGCAAAATCTAGTATTATGTCCAGCACTGACTACAGGGCAGACTGTAACTCTTACATAAAGTCTCCCAATGTCCAAAAGTGATCTGCACTGGACCTCCTTTTCACAAATCCAGACTGGACAGACTGGATTAACAGAGGTAATGAATTTGTCACTCATGCAGCCAATGCATGTGCATAATTCTTTAAGTGAACACACACACACACACACACACATATATATATATATATATATATATATATATATATATATACCACTGCTTATAAGGCTCATAAAAGCCAAAGTCTCTGCTGCAAAAGTCAATGAGCAAGACGTACAAGTAGCCTACTTGATAATAAAAACCTTATTTCATAAGTATAAAATGATTTCAAAGTCATACAAATTAATCACAGCAATAAGAACCCAAAATGATCTCTTATTTTCAACTTATTGACAAGAGCAGAACCAAACTATAACATTGAAGGAAAAAATATTAGGTATTTAAAAACATGGTCAAATTAACTCCTTTCAAAAGTTTAATTTATACCCAGATTTTGATAAATAATAGTGCTTACTACACACCATCTGTTCTAAACAAATTTAATTTTCAATACTCATCAATCTATCCCTTCTGCCCTAATGAAAAAGTTGACATATTTTACATCTTTTGGAGCTGCAAGAAAGTATACAAATTATGGTGCTCTTTAAGAGTAAAACTTGAAAAAAATGGGGTATGAAAATTCTACTTTTTCGTGGAAAACAGCAATCCTACATATCACTCCAAGAAACCTACCAAACATAATCAAACACATCCTTATAACAATGTGTGTCGTAATCAAGAATTACATAGCCAAAAATTGGTTGGATAAATCTAAGACCTCCTGGGAAAACTCCAAAAGACTAGCTGTTAAATTCATATCCTCACATAAACTGGCAAATAAATACACTAAAAAATTGCTTATTTTCAAAAATATTGGGATTATTTTCTTGATACAATACTAAAGGACTAAAATAAATTCCTTTCTTCTGTTCCTACTCCTATTTAGTCCTTTGATAATCTTACAGTATCACCTTTAACCAATTTTTCTAGCCCTCTCCCAGTTTATCCTAGCAAAAATTTCACTACTTATCTATGAAGACCACAAGCAAATGCTAAGTAGTCTACTCATCTCTTCCCTTCCCTTCTAAACTGATATCTTTTTCACCTTTTAGATGGAAGGTTTCCTTGTTTTACTTTATTAGAATGATTTAATTTCACATCAGTTGAGAAGCAGTGACTTTTAAAATAAAGAGTGACATCTAATGTATATAGCTGTATATAAATATAGACGTTATGGTTAAGAAGTTTTGTTTTCAGTTAGACTCACTTCATATTGACAACATTATGGATGCTCACGCCAACTGTATATATCTTTAGAAATGAAATAATTATCATGCTCTAAAGTTTTAGAAAGTCAATATTTCACCATTAGTTTCCCTTGTTAACCTCTACTATGGAAATCGTACTATGGTGTATACAAAAGCTTACTTCCTTATTTTTCTCTTTGGTCAGCTGGTGTTTAGCTATAATGAGTTTAACATAATAATTGTCTTGTCCTAATAGTGTTACAGCTGTTTAGATGTGTATCCATACCATATTAATTATATACTGCTTATTGTTTAATTTTTTTGTGTATTCAAAACTCAATAAAAAGTTTTTTTGAAAAAAAGTGAACATATATAAGTGAGGTGGAGTGATAGGTGGCCACCTTAGATAAATTATCTGGTTTATGGAATATTTGAAACTTTGAAAGTTAATGATGGAAAGTTTGCTTTAATCTCTGTCTGAAAAATTATTGCTATAAGGAATGCAGTGGGTCTAGCAAAAGCCACCTTACAAAATAGTATTTTAGCATTAAGCCCTTTACTGACTGAAGCTTTCCCTTTTGGAGTACTGGCCACTGTGTTATACACCTCATCCATCTTGATGGTTATTGTTAGACTCAACCTTTGTCATTCAGTTATCAATTGCATATTATTCCCCTGTAAACAGATGTTTACCCGCATATTCCAATTTTCAACTGCAGTGCAATATACATTTGAAAAAAATCCCTACTGATTCCCTTCTGCAAGGTTATGCTTGCCCCCAATTTTTCAATATGAATAATCATTTGCCTTCTTCTTTGCTATTCTATAACGGCAAGCAAAATTCCTCATAGCCATAGACCTTATTGGTATTCTTTCCAAATAAAAGTCTGACCTCTGACCTCTGTTTCATTAGCAGGCTTAAACTCTTATGCAGCACCCCTATGTTTAAAGTGCAATTTGTTGCATTCTTCAAAGGCTCCTCCTACCTCAAACTGCATGTTGAAAATCTTTGTGCCAGTATTTTTAAAGTATAACCCCTTTCTTAACACACATACACACACACACACACACACACACACACACACACACACACACACACACACACATACACACACACACACACACACACACACACACACACACACACACACACACACACACACACACACACACACACACCTTAATTTCATTTTAAAGGAGTCCCACTAAAGTCTGTTATAAAACTGCCCTAAAATTTGTTCTTGATACAGTCTAGCATATCTTCCTCAATATTTTTTATGCTTTTTATGCTTTGAAGTTAACAGATCCAGACTCCACTTTCTATTTCTCTATACTTAGGGTGTGAAGATTATGGAGAATGTGACCCCCCCCCCCCGTGGTAAGATAAGGCAGCTGAGATAAAAACAGCATCATTAACATCCCTTGTCAAACTCTTTCAAACCAACCATTAATCCAGCTGGCTCAAACAATTAATAGAAAGGGTTATGAATGTGTTCCTGTCTTCATCATGTTAGAAACTATATCACACATCCTATAATATCATTTGGTTCATAGCTTGTAGAAAAATGTTTGTGTTAAATATACCTGTCCCCAGCAGAAGATGACCTGCCTACTTCTAAAAGAATTCAGTGTGACATTAAAGTCACCTGCAATAAGTAACTTGGACCCTATTATCTCGTTAACATGAGGATACATGTGCATGGGAAGCCCTATAAAACAACCAAAATTTTCCACCAGGAATAGAGAATGTAGCCCAGATTTCTCTGTCCTCCTTCTCCTCATATTACCTCCATGTTTCCACATGTCGTACTCATGGGAATGGACATATTTGCCTGTGCTTTCTTTTGCAGGCCTACAAACACCCTGCCAGACATTTCTTAGTATGTGGTTGTGTCTTGTAGTGACCATACATTTTGTTATTTCTCAGCCACTGATTAAAACCTGAGCATGTATATTGGAAATTCAACTCTTTTACATTTGTGGGAACACACCGAGTCTTCTTAAAGTAACAGCAAACAAGAAAACAGCACTTTAACAACTACAAGCTGCACTTGCAACAGCTGAAACCAGTGAACACTAAGGGTGCTGCAAATGGTCCTTGAGTTGATGTCAGAACTGCACAGAAACCTAATTGTGATTGCAACAAATAGACTCTGCTTATCCATGTAAAACTATTGCCCAGTAGGAAACAGACATGTCACGAAATAAATGTGCTTGTGTCTTTCTGTCCTTATTCCTATTGATTCCTTTTGTCTTCTGGCTCCGTTCTGTAACAGTGCCCCACATTACTTTTTGGTATCTTGGAACTAGGCATTTCAGTTCCTTCTCATTCTGCGCCTCAGTTTCCCCTTTTGAAGTACTTTGTTCTTCATCCTGCACATCAGAATTCTGGAGAATTCCATGGTGAAAGAACAAAAGGTTGACCAGGACCTCCTACTTATTAGAAGATGTAACAATCACTGTGAACAGCTGCTTCAGTTCAGCCCTTCTCTGACAGGACTCAGCATTTGTCACATACAGCTCCATGAACACAGTAACTAGAACTAAGTCTGGTTGAAGATTTGACAGGTGTCTCTATACATTTTCTTGAGTCCCAAATTTTGTATAACCCATCACAGGCATTCATGTTTAAGATCACCTCTGATTATTTGGTTTTATGTACTTCATTTTGAAGTGGCCCCCGCCACGAGGATCCTCTGTAAAACACGAGTGTATTATTATGTAAAGTAAAATTCTGTCTCATATCATTTATGAGTGATTAACAGTCTGACAGTAATTTGTGCCTTTCCTTTGCTACCATCAACAATGCACTTTCTGCCTCTGTAGTCAAACAGCTTGAAGATTTCTGGTGATGGTATGGAACCTGGGGGTCTGGATGATACAGTGACTTGTACACTCTCTCAATCACCAAAGTGCTTATCAGCTCCAGGAAGTCTCTTTACTAGATAGTTATGTAAGTCCTTGATTCCTACTTGTTCTGATAGACCTAGTAACTGCAATTTGTAGCACCTCACATATTTTCCAGGCCTTCCAGCTTTGTGTATAAGTCACTGATAAAGCTGTTACGTCTGCAATTTTAGTAGAGCACTCTTGTAACTGCCTTGCTTGTACATTTAAAGCCAACCCCATAAATGTAGTTTTGTCTGTGCAAGCTTACAATTTCTGCTTATATAGTGAAGACTCAGATTTTCTTTTATTGATGTTCTCTAAGACCTTGGCAAACAGGACCATAAGAGTGATGACTACTGCAGTCAAGTCCAGATCTTACTGTGGGTCTTTTGTCATTGCCATGTTGACATCCATTGTTACATGGTCTCATCTCTAACTTTCCTGTGGGTCCTACGAAAGTACAGTTGTTGCACACACAAGATTCTGTACAACTAGTCTACTCAGGTTTATTAACAAGACAGAGATTAAGATGTAAAGAAAAGGAATTATAGGATGTTTTTGAGTTGGGACAGAGGGTTATGTACTCTTTTGCTTGTTAAATCTATCATCCTGGGATCCATTGATTAAATATTTGCTTCTGGAGTGTACTGCACTGAAGATATACTCCACTATTCTTTAAATTGCTAACACTGCTTGTTCACTCTTTGCCTGGTGGACCAATCCAGTTGTTGTTAATACTCCTTAGTCCTTTTCTTGCTGTCTTGTGATTGGTTTAATTTCTCCACCTGATATATCACATCAGAGCTGTTTTAGTAGAAGTATAGTACTCTGCATATGTCTGCACTGAATGTCACCTGCCACCTTTCTGTCTACTTCCACTGCCATTCAAAGCTCTTATTTGAACTCTTCCATAATTTTTCACTGCTGCATCTTTCTTGTTGTCATCCACAAACACACTGACATGAATTCTGGATAAAAAAAAAAACTCCTACAGTACTCCACTAGCCACTTCACTTAATCCTGGATATTACTTCCTGACCACAGCTGGCAACACACATTTCCAACCATGCTTATGATGCTGAAATAGTCTGCCTCCTACCTCTCTGGACATACGCAGTGGATATTGTTTAGCATAAATTCCTCGTCTTTCTATCCTGTCAAATCTGGAGCTCTGCAACATTCAGGCTTAGGTCCTGTTTTCCTCCACGTATATTCTTCCAGTGGGTGAACAAACACTGTAGGAGGAGAGGTCTACAGTACTACTTTTATGCTGATGACATACGTTACCTCTCTTTCCATTAGAATGGTATTCTGTGACTTGCTGAGGTGAAGATTATCACGCAGCAACAGCTTAACACATCTAGAAGCATTAACAATACAATCTGTGCCGCCTTAATGGATTTAACTGTCCAGCCCTAAATCAAACCATTATTTGTGATGGTGAAAGGCTGATATTTCTGAAGAATGTGAAATACCTAGGTGTGATTACTGATGACAGTCTGACACTTTGTGAACAGATGTTATCTGTTGTAAAATCATCTGTGAAATATCCTGTGCATCAAGCATGTCCTTCTCCCAATGACCTTTTCATGGTGGTGCATGTCCTAGTATCTCTGGGTTTTGACTTCTGCAACTGCCTGTACCTGGACTATCTAACAATGAGCCTCATTTTCCACAGCTTGTTCAGAATCCCACATAATAATTACTTACAGGTAGTCCTAGTCACTTTCATATTATTCCCCCCC
The DNA here is from genome assembly GCF_019279795.1 of Protopterus annectens. Taxonomy (NCBI): domain Eukaryota; kingdom Metazoa; phylum Chordata; order Ceratodontiformes; family Protopteridae; genus Protopterus; species Protopterus annectens. The sequence continues at coordinate 21,089,812 of NC_056733.1, forward strand.
TTCCCCGTGTTTGCATTGGCTGGCACATTGATCCTGTACCATCTTTAAAGTCTTGCTATTAGTTTTTCTAACCCTGCATGGGATGGGTCAACCATGTCCTGAGAAGCTCTTGGTTCCCTTCAATCATCCTCCCTAGTATTGTAGGAGGTGACCAAGGAGAGGATGGACACCTCAGGCCCACTGGTTTATTGCTATCATGCCCCACTTCTCTGGTACCTCTTCTCTACCTCCCTAAGTAGTTGAGGGATCTTTTGACACTGTAAAGTTTTAAAAGGTCCCTCAAAATCTAACTATTTAACTTGGCATATGTCATTACTTGAATTTTGGTAATCGAATGATTAAACTTATTTTCTATAGTGTTTCCAACCTCCAGTGTTTGACTACTGTTTACTGTTTTATATACTATTTCTATCTTTTTAAGTGTATTTCTAAGTTTAAAGCTGATTGGGTACACAAGTACCACAATAATTTGAGCTTAACCTTAGACTAATTAATGATAACTTTTTCACCTTCAGGCCAGTCCACCCACTCTGCATGTTCAGCATCTGTAGGACTGAGTCAGCCGCTTACAGCATCACTGCAAATGTTAATTAAAATCTATTTCTAAAATCACAGAATTAAATTACATCAAAAAGGCAACTGTTCGTTTACATGATCTTTAACAGTCAAGCTATTTGATTGTGGTTGAAACATAACTTTAAATGACTGGCTCAGTCACATCATTTGCAAATAAAATTGTGGTAATAAAACTAGGCCCAAAAGTTATATGCTCACTGCTATAACTAATAAGGTATATTTTCAACAACTGGCATTTTTATCATGTATGTTTACTAGGTGTCTTCAGTGTTCCCTGTAGTGTAACAACTGATTCTACTTTTGACTGTGCGGTCAGTTACTTGGATTAATACTAACTTTGCTCCTAGTGATATAGCCCCTGTAAGAGGACATGTGCAGGTGGAACATGTCCACAGACCGCACATCAAGCTCTGTAATAACCATCGCTAAAGCAGGCAAGAATCTAGTCATGTCCACAAATATATGTCATAATACTAAAACCCTAAATATACCACAGATATAAAAACAATTAATGCAATAATGTTGAACCAAAAATGTAGACCAACCTTAAACCTTGAGAAAAAAATTGTAAAATGTGAGTTTAGGAGTGGGTAAATGTTTCTCTCTTCCTTCTGTACCTCAATTACTTAAAAAAATACTAACTCTGTGGTTGGAGATCTGTGGAGAAAGTGCAGGCACCATGAAAGTGGAAATACATTCCCATATCAGCTCTTTCTCTACCTAACAAAAAGCCAGACTGCAGTAGTAATTCAAACAATTAAAAATTTTCACAAAATGAAAAACCTACCCATACTAAAAGCCTCAGAGTATCTTTAAGTTACAAATAATGAAGATCAACCAAATATTTTCAAACCAAACCCTGCACCCTTACCACAATTAACAGAACATGCTGGAGGGACAGGTTCATCTCCCAAAGACTGCCCATGCTCTGGAATAAGCTTCCCATTCATGTCAAGCAGAGCACCTCGCTGGCCCTCTTCAAGAGAAATCTTGACAAGTGGATGGGTAACAGAAAGTTCACTCCAGGGATCACTCCAGTTGCCCTACTGGATAGGGGCACTGTGAACTAACATCGGGTGGCATGGTACCCGGGCAATTTTTTTGGCTAGGCTTGTAAAGGCTCCAGGGCCATTAGCCTAGTACACACCTATGAACCTATGTAATTATATATTAACTTATGGAAGTCAGCATTCAGTCTAAGTGATTCCACATTAGTGCATCTGAAATAACTGGATGTGATCAAGTTACGTGCTCCCATGTCCACACCATAACACTGTGGTAATATCAAAAACTGTCCTGCATACTGTAACACAACAGTTGTGAATACAATAATGTGTCAAAATGAGGCAAAAGTGTGTAAATGTTGCATGGAAGTACTATAAATATTACTTTTGCTTCAAAACTGATACAGATTTTATGTCTAAAGTTTATTCTTAGAACTTTTTCTCTAAGCAGTCAAAGAATGCTTTTGTATTCAGTAGGAAGGATTCCTGCATGGTTCAGGTAGTTAAATGGTATATAAAAGAGAGGATTGTAACCCTACCAAAACAGTGACATTGGCTTCTAATAGAGGGAAAATGGCTTATTGGAACATTGCTTCTGAGTGTTATGCTGCAGTAATGAAAAATTGCAATGGACTATGCTGAGAAGATCAATACACCCTCCACTGAAGGACTGTCAAGTGGGGGGGACTTCACAGGACAGCATCTGTATGCTAGGGACTTTGATTACTGATTCTAGGTAAAGTGGAAAGGAATTATGCAACTATTTTTGGAAGTAGCGTGCGGAATCTGGGACATTTTCAACAACAACAAAAAAAGAAAAAGTTACCTTTTATGTGTTTTATCCTTTAGTTCAGAAAGTTATTTTGGTGCACTCGTTTGCTTATGAAAGAGGCAGCACCACAGCCTTTTCTTTCATCATGAAATAAGAACTCTGAATACCTTTATAATCATTGGACTTTTATTATGCCACAATATAAACATGTAAATGAGGTGTCATAAAGACTCATAGTGGAACTGACAAACTTAGGAACCAGCAGTGAAAGCAATGCAAGATGAAAAAACACCAGCAAGATAACAACAGTGCTCTTAGTTTTCTGCTCGATCTCCTCCCCATTGAAAAAGAGGAAACTGCAGACTATGGTCTGAAAACTACAGTTGGGCACCAAAGTTCATACCACATTTAAAATAAAACTGAATACAAAGGGCGTCTTTTTTTTTACTTTGCTATACTTTGCTTTATCCGGAAAGTTGCAGTCACTTACTTGCTTATTAATCCTATTTAAGTTTGCTATGATATGAGTATTATTAGAAACCTGTACAGGGGAAGTATCTTTGGCACAAAACAGGTTAAAAGCTAAAGACTCATTAAGAGGGCTAAGTTCATTCATATCATTAGAGAAAGACTGGGTGGATAGAGAAATGAATTGAAAGAAAACCTAAGTTACCCTAATGACTGGAAGAAAGTGAATTTTAATTGCTGCCTAGAATGGCCATATTATTTCATTAAAACTAATTACCTTGTCAAATCGCCTGTATCGGGTTCGTTTTAAAACAATGGGGAAGAAATGGACCTTCAAAACAAAGAACATTTAGTATAATTGATCAAAGAGCGAGGTGGCAGAAAGGTCGAGAATGATGTTCTTTTTTTATAAGAGTGTATCAAATAAAGACAACAAGCAAAACACCTAATTCCTATTTTCTTTGTGAATTTCAATGCCACCTTTTAAGCTGCTGGAACTTTATAATACATTTTTTGAGCTGATCTCATCAAACAATTTTAAGATATTATTAACAATGACTGGCATAAATGGATGTGATACGATTCACTGGACAGTAATCATTTCAATGCTGGCAGTGAAATCCAGCTGTTTAGGTCAAGCCTTTCAAAGCTGGCCAAGAGAATCCAGGTTTCTGGCTGTCTGAAAAATATATTGCTATCAGCAGGTAATCTAATTGACTATACACATGTTGCTATTATCTGAAGTATGTTCAAGTACTTGAAATAAAAGGCCTATTTTATAGCCACACAAAACAAAATAAACCAATTTGTCATGTCATGTAACAGCAAAGCATTTCAAAAGTGGTAAAGTTAGAATGCGTAACAGGTATAATCCCAGCATGCACGTCTGCCAAAAAGTGAAGTAAACAAATTCAAAAGGGAGATATTTTTTAATCTAATATGCAAGAAGCTCTGGGTTTGTCATACTTATAAAGGAGGGGAAGATGGTTGGTATACAAAGGCTATCACATGGAATCCTTGAAAAAAGCTGTTTCAAACTTTTTCCCTATCCAGCACAAGTCCCGTTTGATTCTGATTGCCATGTAATGTAAACATAACTATTAAAAGCTCAAGGAAAGAAAACCTATGGAGACACACACACACACACACACACGCGCGCGCGCGCACACACACATGCACACACACACGCACACACACACACACACACACACACACACACATGCATCAGAAAATTATGCAAGCAGAAAGTTATCTGCTAAAGGTCAACCACTGAGACTGACTGCATTGAAGAATAAAATATGAAACAGTGTAAGAAAATTCTCTGTGTGGAAGATTTTCAGTCCATATATCTCTAGTTAATCACTGTATATTAATCAGATCAGACAATAGTAGTAGAAGAAGCAAACTTAAACTCATCTTAAGTAAAAAAAAAAAATAATAAAAAATATATAATTGTACAGAATTACAAATTATTCGAAAGTAATCCAAGCAAGGCAGGCAGTCTGTTTCCAGTTGAAAATCCTTTATTAAGTACACACACAAGCGATCCAAGTAAAACAAAAATAGAATAATATATTTTTGTTTTACTTGGATCGCTTGTCTATATACTTAATAAAGGATTTTCGAGTGGAAACAGACTGCCTACCTTGTTTGGATTACTTTTGAATACTTAGTAATTCTGTACAATTATATATATATTTTTTTACTTAAGATGAGTTTATGTTTGCTACTTCTACTACTATTGTCTGATCTGATTAATATACAGTAATTAACTAAAGATATATGGACTGAAAATCTTCCACACAGAGAAGTATCTTACACTGTTTTGTTTTTGGACCCATTATACTTGTTTAGTTGGTTGTTTTGAGACTTCGGGTATACCATGGAGATTTTTTTTTTAAGAAGAAAATATGAAAACCCTTAAATGAATATCAGAAAAGGCTTAGGGCTGGTAGGGTCAGTCTTAGGTTCTTTACCTTGTGCTGGATTTCATTTTGGGGAGAAGTTGAGGAGAGTTTCCGTTTAGAACTGATATTGGTTATTTGCACACATGAAATGACTCAATATTAATTAATGTAGTACTGCTTTCTTTAAACTGTAGTCACTTTAATTTCTGTTAAAAGATAAAGATCTGAAGTTATGGGCTTATCCATGGACATAACACACACTCATATGCATAGTTGGCTTTCCCACCCTCTGCTAGGTTTACTGCTGAAAACAAGGTGATGGACTGGCTCCAGAGGGAACTGTAGTCCACTGTTGTCCATTGGTGACAATTATACTGTGGGAGCAGAACTGGCTTCTCCATGTCAAGACATATTTTACCTAAAGGTCTGCTCCTATGGACAAAGAAAATGCATTACTAGCTTGTGTTGGAAATTATTTTATGTGGTTTAAACAAACACTTGAACTACAAAAGACCCTTTCCATCCCCAGCATAATTTTATGACATTTCAACACAAGTTAACAGAAACGAGATGTAGAAATAAAACAGCAAAAAGTAAACATTCACAATATTACATAATAAAAAGATAAAGCAGGCATATAGAAGTCTGACATCATAAGTCAAAAAAGTGAAACACCCTTATTCTGCAATTACATTTAATACAGTAAAACCATCCTCGAGTGACAAATCAGTCTCACAGCATGAACATATTATTTGATACATGTCTGAATATTGTAGCTTGATACAAACTCCTACCAAATTTTGAACTTGGACTTCCCTATTCTGCTTTATGCCTTGATGTTTTAAGCTCTTAATTTTGTTATACCTAAGCTCTCTGGAAGCAACTCACCCAAATTAAAAAAAAAAAGCAAAAGCATTCTAAAGCTAAAGCTGACCTCCAGAAGAAATATAGATTTTACATCTTTTGAGAATACAGACAGACATTGCTATTGCTCTTGTTGATACAAAATTTCAAAAAGCAACCAGCCAGAAATATCCGTGAGTGTGATCACTAACTGCAGAGCCGATTACAATGACGTCAGAACTAATGTCATCTACAGACAGGCTCTGTACAGCTTCACTTAGTCATCAACAAGAACCAGAGAAACATTTCTCACCTGCTACTACTAAGGATACATCAAAGGATATTGAAAACAAAGGTCATCATCTTCATATAGGAGAAATACTTTTCAGATAACACAGCACTTAATATGGCTGTGAAGTGTGACTTGTTTCACATTTGTCCATAGTTTCTTACTAAGGTTAAGGCCAAAAGAATTATCAAGAAGATCAGCCACATAACCCACAATTTTGGGGAGACAGTGTTCACGCATTAAGTAGAGTTCCCCGATTAATTCTGTGTGCTGGTTAGTAACTCAACAAATACAAATGCTCTTCAATAAATTAGAGGGTTTAGAGTTGACAATACAGGCTGTTAAAGATGGTGTATTTAATGCTGTCCATGGGTGTATTACTCAGAAGTATTCTTCTAATAAACTAATTGAACTATTTAGCACAATATCAGCTTGAGAGTTTCAGCATAATTAGATAAAAACAAATGCTACAGTTCAAGGACCCCATAAAGAGATAAAGAAAAACTGTTATATTCTGAATCTCATTCACAATAAAAAAACTTTTGGATTGCAGAAATATCTGAGGACAGAGCTGGATCCAAGCACTAGGCCTGCTGGCTGGGAGGGGAGGGGGCGCATTGGTCAGGGGGCTGACACATTGACATTTTAAATTAAAAAAAAAAAAAAAAAAAAAAATATATATATATATATATATATATATATATATATATATATATATTGGTTAAAGGAGATAAGAGCCTGAAACCTCTATACCAACTACCAAACTACTCCATGTTAGTTTCAGTGCATTTTCCAGGAACTGAGTTTCAGTGCATTTTCAAGGAATTGTGAGCTTCAAGGAAACAGAAGTTTGCTGCTGTTCATGCTAAGTCTGTTTTCAATGTGCAATTGTTTTGTTTAGCAAATGGTGTCAGTGTTTCTGCTAGAAAATTTGAAAGCACTGTTAGTAGCACAACAGGTAGCATACTTACTTTTGCTGTAGAAAGGTTTGGGTTCTCCTCCCACAGCATGTAGATGGATTGCTGTTACTGTGTTGTACTTTAAGGGGGATCCTGCAGTCCTGAGTGTGTCCTCCTTTGGATGAGATGTCTAGTAACCATAGGTTCATAGGTAGGTACTAGGCTATCTGTCCGAGGGCATTTATAAGCCTAGCCAGAATGTGTCGGCTTTCGCCGCCCCATTGATTAATTAACTGATCCTCTGTCAAGCAGAGCAAATGAAGTGATCCCAGGTGTGTATTTTTTGTTACCCATCTACTTGTCAAGGTTTCTCTTGAAGAGTGTTAGCGAGGGGCTCTGCCTGATGTAATTTGGAATTTTGTTCCAAAGCATGGTTAGTCTCTGTGATAGGAATCTATCCCTCCAGCATGCTCTATTTATTGTTGTGGCGAGGTTTAACTCACTACAGCTCGTGGCTCGCAGTGACTTGGATTTCTTTAGGTGGAGCATGTCCATCAATTCTGAGTTGGACATGGCTTTGTAAATCAGGCAGAGATCACCTCTGAGTAAGCGATATGCCACTGAGTACAGCCGGAGTTTTTTCAGTCGGGCTGCATAGGACATATGTTTGAGACCAGTAATCCTCTTGGTGAGGTACTTTTGTGGTCTTTCCAGCTGTTGGAAGTGTCTTGTGAGGTACAGCCCAAATGGGGCATTGTACTCTATGATGGGTCTAATGAGTGATGAGTAGAGGGGCACTATAACCTCTTTATTTCTAGATGCAAACCCTTTAGTAATTAGATGGGCCACATAGAAGGATTTCCTAACTACTTTGGCAATATGATTGTCAAAGGAGAGATTACTATCTACCTGGGTCCCCAGATCTCTTATTACCTCTTCTGTATTATGGGGGAAGCCACCTATGTGGTAATTTGTGGGTGTTTTGTTTTTCCCAAATGGGATTACTATGCATTTTTTGGCATTTAGCTTGAGGCCATGACTTTGACACCAGGTGTCCATCTCAGTAAGGCCCTTTTGGAGGATGTCCTTGTCAGCTGGAGAGTCAATTATGGCTCCCAGTGTGCAGTCATTGGCGAACTTGGTTAGCCATAGTCCTCCTGTGTTTGCCTGTACTTCTGAGAAGTATATGCTGAACAGTATGGGTCCCAGGACTGAGCCTTGCAGGACACCACTTGTGACTGGTTTAGAGTCGGACCTGGAGCCCGCTATTCTTACCGTGTGAGTTCTGTCTGTAAGCCAGTTGACAACCCATCTCGTGACACTGGGGTTTATGTTCAGGCTGGTGAGTTTTTCTGTAATACCCGAGTGGAGAATGGTGTTGAAAGCCTTGGCGAGGTCAAGGTAGGCTGTGTGAACCAACTTTCCCTCGTCTATGGCCTTGGTGACTGTCTCAAAGAAGTCAACCAGGTTTAGTGGGCATGATTTGCCCTTAACAAAGCCAAACTGGGTCAGGTCAAGTGTTTGAAGGTTCCTAATGTCTTTTTTAATGAGTTCCATGATGATGCACTCCATAGCCTTGCTGACCAGGCTAGTCAGGCTTATAGGGTGATAGTTACCAGGGTCAGTTGTGGCCCCTCCTTTGTGGAGAGGAATAACCGTTGCTGTGCACCATTCTATGTGCACATAGCCTGTGGAGAGGCTGAGGTTGAACAGCCTGTTTAGGTGGGGGGTTATTTCATTCTGTAGTTCATGCAAGACGCAGCCTGGGACACCATCTGGTCCCACTGAAGCTGTGTTTTTGGCTTTTGAAAGGGCTGTTTTCACCTGTGCGTCTGTGATTTTTGGGACACTACACTTTTCCAGTATTGTTGTGGGCCCTTTTGGAGGTGAGAGGGGGGGTGAAGTTTGCACTGAATCTATCTGCCAGGATGTTGGCAATATCAGTAGGTTCAGTATATTTTGTGCTATTTTGCACTAGTTCAGTGCATATCTGTGAGTTGCCACTTAGATTCTTAACATAGCTAAAGAGGGCTTTGTGGTTATCTTTTGAATCCCTGGCTATTTTCCTTTCGAAGTTAGCCTTGGATGATTTCATGAGGGACCTCAGTTTCATACTGATACTGATCAGGGATGTCTTTCCTTCTTGGGATTTGCTTTTTTACTGAAGTAGTTTCCTCCTACTATTGTATAGTCTGTTTATTGCAGGGGTCCACCAAACTGGTTTCCTTCTCTTAGAAGAGTGAGTCTTGGTTTTGCTAGGGATGGCACGATCCATGCATAGGTGCTCATAGAGTGCATTTGTAAAGGTTTCTGCATCTTGGGCAGCATTATCCTTTAGCATGAGGGCTGTGAAACGTACCACCTGTCTTAAGTAAGGTGAAGTTTGCTTTAGAAAAGTTTTTTTTTACTGTGGTTTCCTTAGTTGGGGGTGGTGGTGAGGTGTGGACATCCAGAGTGATTAGTTTATGGTCTGATCTAACCAGTGACGGGTTGACCTCCAGTGTGGAACATCTGTCGCCCATGTTGGTGATGACCAGGTCCAATATGTTTGCACTTCTTGTAGGGGAGTTTACCAGCTAATCCAGGGCATTTGAGTTGATGAATTCCAGGAAGCGCTGGGCCTGGGAATTTGTACTCGAGTAGTTTTCCCAGT